>NC_065430.1:640000-940000 GCF_024362695.1 Pectinophora gossypiella | reverse complement strand
AATAAAATATATTTTAAAGCAGACATCTAATTTTAATTTAAGTTATTCCCGTCGTTTTCTTATCCGCCGAAAAGGAAAGGGACGGATGATTGTCAACAAGTTAATTTTAAAACGAATGAATAACCCGCGCGAATAAAATAGGCATCTCGCTGGTATGCAATCCGTTTGACGTGTTGTCTACTTAACTATGTCGGGTTATTGGCCGATGTGAAATTTTTCGACGCTTGTTTTAGGTTTCTGCTTAAAATTGACGCGTGTTCCATAAATTTTATGCCTGTCGATTACCCGTCCCTTTCCTTTTCGGCGGATAAGAAAATGACAGATATAACTTAAAATAAAATTAGATGGTATTTACAGGAATTAGCACCATTATCGTCATTAATTTAAGAGCCACGTTCTTGTCGGTGTAACATTCTCGATGCTACTGTTTTAGGGAAAAATAAGGCAGTGGTTTCCCTCTTGCCTTCCCCGCAGTACTCTGACGCGAGTGGGATGGCGCCCAGAGTAGTCTATTTCAAAGTCATACAAAAAAGTAAAAGATTTGTAATGCGAATGAAAGTGGTAGTCTCAGTTTCTCCTGCTTCTCCTTCCTCATCTCTCTTCTGCTCTGTCGAAGGAGTTTCTTCCTCTCTTTCTTGGTGAGCAAGTCCTACCACGAGTCATCAAGTCCTATCTCAAGTCGTGGAGCCTTATCTCGAGTAATCGAGTCCTATCTCCAGTAATCGTGGCCTATCTCGAGTCCTACCTCGAGTAATCAAGTCTTATCTCGAGTAACTGAGTCTTATCTCGGGTAATCGTGTCCTATCTCAAGTAATCGAGTCCTATCTCAAGTAATCGAGTCCTACCTCGAGTCACCGAGTCCAACCTCCGGTCTTACCTCAGTTTGGGCTCGGGCGGCGCTTCAAGCCCCAGTCTCACTTTCTCCTGTTCCTCCTTCCACGCTTCTCTTCTGCTCTGTCGACGGAGTTTCTTCCTCTCTTTCTTGGTGAGAAACACTGGCATGTAGGTCGGCTTCAGTGGTTCCGCTGGGAAGAGATTATGATAATATGATTATTCATTTGCTACGTAAGCGTGTCGTGCTAGCCCAGTTTGTAGAATGCTTGCCTCTCACTTTGAGGTCGCAGGTTCGAATCCAGCATGGGCCTAAATTCAAATTCAAAAATATCTTTATTCAGTAGGTAACATAGTTACACTTTGAATCGTCATTTTTTACATAACGAACGTCTCATCCGCCTAAAACTACTGCGGCTTCTCACAACCTGTATAGCCGTGGAAAAGAAGCTGCAAGAAAAACCTCGGCACAGGGCCCTAGACGTTCTTTAAAAAAATATAACCAAGTCGAACTTGTTTTCGAAATTATGTTTGGATCATAAACGATTATCACGTGCTCAGCGGTGAAGGAAAACATCGTGAGGAAACCCACATTCGCTTACCTAACCTGAAGATTTGACAGGTCCGGTTTTTACAGAAGCGACTGCCTGTCCGACCTTCCAAACCGAAGGGAAAACCAGCCCAATACAGGTTAGGTCACATGCCTCCAAAACGCATACCTCGGGAATTTGAGTCTGCTCACGATGTTTTCCTTCACCGCTGAGCACGTGATAATCATTTATGATCCAAACCTGATTTCGAAAACAAATTCGACAATCATTGGTTTAGACCTATGCTGGATTCGAACTTGCGACCTCAAAGTGAGAGTCAAGTGTTTTTCCAACACGGCTACAACGTAATACATTTATGACGCATAAATACCCACTTGAGATAAGGTTTTTATAAATATTAACTTATTGAAACAAAATTAAAAACCGTCGATTGTTAGTATAAAACTGATAACATTCGGAGTCGCACGCATTTTGCAATATATAAAATATTTATATTAAGTTCAATGTAAATAGTGTGATAAGAGTTGAGGTGAAGTGAAGAAAAAAATATTAATGTGTTTCTTTTTTAAACAAACTAATTAAACATAATCACAGACCGGACACTTTATACAAAAATCTTTATTATAACTATGTGCCGCCTAATGCGTCTTCTTCTGTCGTGTGGATTGTGAGGTGGATTACCAACCTCATTAACCCTGGTGTCGGGGTTAGTATCGAGCCGCCAAAGGCCCCTGACATGGCTCATGTAACGACTACTAACTTACATCAGTAAGTAGTAACCGGGACCAACGGCTTAACGTGCCTTCCGCAGCACGGATCACCTTTCTTTCGGACAATCAGGTGATCAGCCTGTAATGTCCTATAACCAAACTAGGGACCACAAAGTGATTTTCGTGATGTGTCGCCACCGGGATTTGAACCCGGGACCTGCGGACCGTGAGCCCAACGCTCAAACCACTAGAACAACTAAAGAACAGCAGAACTAGAGGAACATATTTAATATCATGTATTTTTATCATTTACGTAATCATTAAATTTATAATACGATTTTATTTTACAGATAACCAGCTGCCTAACCCCATACAACCAAGAAAGCAGAGACGTGAAGAAGAAAGACCAGCAAATCGTACCCAGCCAAGTGGTGAACCAACCAGTAAAAAAATTACAACATGACAAAAGTAATTAAACTATTCATATCAATATTAATACTGAACACACAAGTGTATAGTAAACCAAACAGAAGACACATACGAGAAATAAAATCATCAAAAACCATAAATCACATTCAACAGCCTACCCTGCTAGGAACGCGACTTGAAGAACCGCGTAAAACCTACTACGCACTTGGAAAAAACATTATGGATGTAGAGAAATACCCAGATCCACCATCTTCAAGTGATCTAGAAGGCAACAATTTAAACAAATACAGAACAAAAAGGCAACAAGGAAGTTATCAACAAAATAACATTAATGAAAATAACAAATATAACACAAGCGACCGTAACATTCCAAATGGTTACACATCTGAATATGACTCAACATACGCGAAACATACACGAAAGCGACTATAACAATCAAAACAACGTGTTTCTAAACGATGTTTACAGTAAAACTGTTAATAATCTTGCTTTAAATGGATATAAGGTTAATTCGATTAATAACATTAATAAAAATAACTATAACAACGGTAACGGTAACACGCCAAGTTATGTTTATCCAGTTGGTTACAACGGTAACAAAAATTACCAAAATAACAATTTTGACGGTAACAGTTATGTAGTACCGTTAGCAACGACACCCGGCTTAAAATACGCTAATTACCCTGAAAATAACAGTTACAATTACCAGTCAACTGCAAATATTTTATATCCAGACGGCTACAACACTATATCTTATAAAAACCAACTAACATATTACAACAATTTTCAAAATCCCACAACACCAAAACCTTACCAAGACACTTATACCAGAGCTTACAACAACATAAACGCAACTGAAAATAACATTCACAAAATAACATCTGGACAAAACAATCAAAACTTTATAACGACTGACGGTAACAAGTTTGAAACAACAACAAAGCGAGTGTTTGATCTTAGAAACTTTTTCGCGAATAGAAATAAATTTAACACAAATCGTAGGCGTCGAAGACGTAGGACAACTACTGTTAGTCCTAATAAAATTGTAATTGTGCCTTCCTGCATTATGTTTTGTACCAGCAGCGCAATGTGTCCGGAAGACCAAGTATTAGCTGGTGGTTTCTGTGTGCCCAATAGGAAAGACGCTATCGATTATGAATATTACGACGAAAACTAATGTTGGGTGTGCGGAAGTGTAGAGACGAGTAAGATATATTATATACAGGTTGTTAGTGACATCGTAACGAATACTCAGGGGGATGATTCAGACCATGATTCTGGGTTAATATCAAGTGGAATTTTCCGTCGCAAAATTCATGATTTCTTTTTTAAATTATTTTCAATTATATACTTTTGCGATGAAAAATTCCACTTGATATTAACTCAGAATAATGAACTGAATCATCCCTCTCAGTATTTGTTACGATGTCACTAACACCCCGTGCAAGTACATCAGGTTGCCATACAAGTAGGTATGGGTGTCAGTGACACCGTAATGAATACTGAGGGGGATGATTCAGACCATGATTCTGAGATAATATCAAACGGAATTATCCGTCGCAAAATTCATGTGTTTCTTTTTTATTATTTTCAAATCTTTATTTTTTTTTTAAATAAAATCGTCACTAATTTAAGAGTCACGCTCTTGTCGGTGTAGCATTCTCCATTCTTGTCTATCAAAGACCAATTCCTTCACTTTGTTATAAGACACGATGTTCGCCTTCTCTTTAATCTGTTCTATGTAAGCTCTTCTTTCTTCCCCTTCCTCTATTTCCTTGTAGCTTCCCTACTATGATGTTTTTAATAAATTCGTCGTGTCTTATTAGGTGTCCAATCATTTTGCCTCTTCTGTCCTCAATAATTCTCAGTATTTGTCTTTTTTCCCTTACTCTTACTAGGACTTCCTCATTAGTAACTCTTTCAGTCTAACTTATTCTTTCCATCCTCCTCCAACACCACATTTCAAATGCCTCAAGTCTCTCTCTGTCTTACTGAGTCCACATTTCACATCCATAAAATACATTTTCTATATTTATATTTCTATTTTCTATATACGAAATTATCTATATTATTAATTTATGTTCTGTTTTCAATAAATTGTTTCCACACTTTAATGTTGTGTTTATTTATCTCACTGCTTTGATAAAAGCTCAACTTGACATTGGAATCTAAGGTTAAAATAAAAATAGATAGTGTAGTGTCACAGAATAAAAATACACTACGTTAATCCTTTTCAAGGGCGAAACTAACCCACATGGATGACAGGTTAGGTTATGGGTGGCCAATGCAATTTCATCTAATTCTCTACGGAGATAGACTGTCCACGACCTGGCGAATTCATTAATTTTCTTATTTAACTTTGGCATATAAAAGTATATTCTGCACACATTTGCTTTACCTACTCCTTGCATCCTTAAAGGAGTAGGCGCGATGTTATGTTGTTATCTTGTGTCGAGCAGAATTGGAACCATTGACTAATAGGCTAGTTTCAAACTAGTCAAATCAGTTACTTTTTACTAAACGCCAAAACACGAAATTACTATGGAATTTGTATGAAAAAGCACACCGAGACGTCATAGAAAAACGTAATAAAATGTCGTACTTATTATTACGTTTTTCTTGATTAAAATTCATAAATAATAAAAATAGAAAATAGAAAAATATTTATTTCAAAAAAAGAGATTTACAAAAGTAATCTGTTACAAAAAATCGGTTTTATGAGGTAGTTTCAGAAAATCTACATATATACAGATAAAACAGCGGACCCTGCACTAAGCATAAGCCTGTATCGCAGGGACCCGAAAAAAAAAACGATTTAACATTGTTTGGTTTTGTTCGGACTTATCCAGAAGCAACAGATGAACCATTTTAAAGGTACAAAAGAAACTGGTATGTGCAAAAATATAATATGTATATAATGGTCCCGATTCCTGCAGACACCATCTAATTTTCTTTTAAGTTATATCCGTCATTTTCATATCCGTCGAAAAGGAAAGGGACGGATGATTGACAGCTCTTAATTTTAGGAAGAATGAGTAAATGAATGAATAACCCGGGCGAATCAAAAAGGTATGTCGCTGGTATGCAATCCGTTTGACGTGCTGTCTACTTAACTGTGTCGGGTTATTGACCGATGTAAATTTTTTAGACGGTTGTTTTAGATTTGTGCTTAAAATTGACGTGTGTTCCATAAATTTTATGCTTGTCGATTACCCCTCCCTTTCCTTTTCGGCGGATAAGAAAATGACAGATATAACTTAAAATAAAATTAGATGGTATTTACAGGAATTAGCACCATTATATAGTATTTATAAGTTAGGAGGAGTGTCTATTTCTGTGTGATCCCGTAATTATGAATTTGGCATCAATTCCTCCGTTTTGTCAAAGTTCTGACTCAGCAACCATGTCTCAACTTCTTTTTTGGTCTCTCTCATAAGTTAAATAGGATTAGAAACACAATAAGTTAGATAGGATCTGCTGAACTGGGAGTAAAGAAAAACATAGAATGTGTTCAGCTGCCTCTCCTCCCGTGCAAGTCGTAAAAGCCGACAAAGGAAAAGCGTCCTACCAAAAATGATGAATCTATATGGGCAGTGGGCTGATCCCCTATTGTTCGGACCACGAACAAAATATAAAAATGTCTATGGTTTTGTTACTATTAAAAAGGGATTGTCATAGACAAAAGGAGACTTCCTTCTTGGCATCAAAAATGGATGCATAATCAATATTTTCTTGTGTAAAAAATATATATAAAACAATACTAAAAATATATGGTGATTTATAAAATAATAATAATAAAAGTGTAAAATGTGTGAATAAGTAAAAAAAATCAATAAACTTCAAAATATTACTTTATGTGGGGCTTTTTGGCGGGAGATGGGAACGGGACAGTTGCTTTCTTCATTGAGTAATCTAAATAATTAATACGAAGTGGTGTTTTGTGGTTAATGATCGCATTAAGTTAGTCGGAAGACATTCGCGAGAGTTCTTATATTGGAGTATTCAATAAACAAAGTGTATCTGCCTATTTTCGCTTCGTGTCAGGAAGCCGCTTCATAACTCAAAAGTTTATGCAGACTTTTGAGTTAATTCGTTTGGGGTTCGGAGTAGGAGTCTACTCCGAGGGTGGGGGCTTAGGTTTCATCATCATCACCTTTCATCATTTCATTAATCATCAAGAAAATAAATACGTCAGACATGGCTGTATGGGCATAGTTCCCTTTGCCTTACCCTTCGGGGAAAACCAAAACAAAAAAAAATACTTTATGTAGTCGTTTACTTACCAGCACACCACTCAAGCATCACACATAGAACGCCACACCTATCACCATACGGTTCATCATTATCCATCTTAGGACTATGTATCAAAAGTGGCTGCAAATAGTCTTCTGATTATTTGTGGCTCTGCCCACCCCTTCGGGGAACACGGGCGTGAGTTTATGTATATATGTATGTAGGATAAAGAAAATGTTCCGTTCAAAAATTTACATCGGCCAATAACTTAGTAGAGAGAGTATACTCTTAATTGGTAATTCTATTTTATTTAACTAAACAGCTGGGCGATATCTAACTTTTTTTTTTATTTGTCTGTTATTATTATTATTTTTTTTTTTAATGTTTGAGGAGTGACAAACATCGTTTGTTTTTATTATATTCTTTTCTATTGCATGCGGTGCTCACCTGTAATTAGTTACGCAATTAGTTTTAAGTCTTTTGAAATGTAATTTATACATGAATTATTGTAGTAACTGTTGGTGTGCCTAATAAAATAAAATAAAAAAAAAACTTAGTGTACTATATCCACTGCCGAAGGTTGTCTGGAAGAGATCGCTCTTAGCGATAAGGCCGCCTTTGCCCACCTTAGAATAAGTTTGTCCTGTAAATGTTTTGTGAATAATAATAATAATAAAAATAATAAATAATAAAAATATTTATTTGACCATAAGAACAACAAACTAAGGACAATAGATTAAAAACTAAAAACATAAGCTTCAAAACTTGAACCCTGCTCCTGAATTTGTGTGCAATAAAGTGTTTTATTATTATTATTAACTTAGTTAAAGAAATTAACAAAATTATATTAATATCAACCTTCAAAATTTTCGTTACGATGTCACTAACAGCCTGTATAGATAAAGGGTGAAAGGTCAAATGATAAAACTATTATCAGAAATGCGATGCTCATTTCACAGCATAAAATATGTTCCAGTTCTCAACGAAACTTGGGAATACCAAACGTATTGTCTCTTATTATATTCCGGTATAAAAATAAATAAAGTAAAATTATAAAAAAGTTATAAAATTATAAAAATTATAAAAATTATAAAAAAAGTATAAAAAATAAATAAAGAAAAATTATAAAAAAATATAAAATTATAAAAAAAGTATAAAAAATAAATAAATTAAAATTATAAATTATAAAAATTATAAAAAAAAGTATAAAAAATAAATAAAGTAAAATTAGACCATTTATCATTGGGATTTTACAATAATATTGCTTATATAATAACGTCTCATACGCTATAGTTACATTACGAGATTGAACTGTGAAAGAGTGACAAAGAAAGCGATCAAACAAAGTGTTTAGTATCATACATACATAAACTCACGCCTATTTCCCACCGAGGTAAGCAGTACGACCTCTGTGGTCCAGTGGTTGAGTGTTGGTTCGAATCTCCGTGGAAACATCACAAAAATCACTTTGTGACGGCTTAGGGGACATCTCGTCCCAGTCTTAAACTGGGCCCAGAGACGAGTTTGCCCTTTTCTAATTTGATAATGGGTAACTGGGCCCACTATGATTCAGTTGTTGGGACGATTACGCCATTGATTATTTTCTAGGGGTTTCTTGGGCCCTACGTATCCCTAGTTTGGTTAGGACATTACAGGCTGATCACCTAATTCTCCGACAGTAAGTTGATCTGTGCTTCGGAAAGCCGTTGGTCCCGGTTACTACTTACATATGATAGTACGTAGTCGTTACATGAGCCATGTCAGGGGCCTTTGGAGGCTCTATGATAACCCAGACACCAGGGTTGATGAGGTTGGTAATCCACCTCAAAACCTACACGATATGAAGAAGAAGCAGAGACTATGAAATTCCATTTGCTTCGATCCTGACACACTTCTCTTGTTTCCTCCACATTCATTAATCGTTTCATATACCTTTAGATGTGACGGGTCATGGTTTTTAAAAGCCTCCGTTGTCTAGTGATTAGAGCGTTAGGCTCACGATCTGGAGGTCCGGGTTCGATGCCCGATGGGGACATTGTCGATATCACTTTGTGAGACTGTCCTTTGTTTGGTAAGGATTTTTCAGGCTTGAATCACCTGATTGTCCGAAAAAGTAAGATGATTCCGTGCTTCGAAGGGCACGTTAAGCCGTTGGTCCCGGCTATTAGCTGTAAATACACCTCCACCAACCCGCAGTGGAGCAGCGTGGTGTAGTATGCTCCATACGTCCTCCGGTTGATTGCGGGGAGGCCTGTGCCCAGCAGCGGGACGTATATAGGCTGTTTATGTATGTATATGATTTTTACAGAAGCGACTGCCTGTCTGACCTCCTAACCCGAAGGAAAACCAATCTAAAACACAACATAATAAATAAGAAAATAAAATGACGAAGTATTTGATATTGTTAATAACATTCAATATAGTGTTTAATACAAAAGCTATACCTGTCAAATATATACAGAACTATAATATACAAGGTACAGAAATTGAGAATGATGCAATTGGAATTCTGACTAACTTCGCTGATGACGAAAGACATTATACAAAAGTCAAAAGACATGCTTGGTTCGATTCAAACAACAAGAACGTGTTAACAACAACAGCGTTACCAGCAACTAAAAATAACAACGCAATTAAACATAACAATCTTGGAAATAACATTGTTACTAATCCAACTAGAGGTAACAATAAACAGTTTAACAATAACTTTATAGACGCTGAAAGGAACGCAAATAAACACCAATATAGCAAACCGATTAATAACCATAACGGTCAAGACAGCAAGGTTTATATCTGTCGCATAAATAACAAGAAAAACGGAACTCAGAAATCTACTTACGATGCTATGTACTACAGATTTGTTAAAAACGTTGCCAACAACAAATATGTTATAAAAAACAGCACAGTTATTCATGGATATTACAACGATGTTACAGTCAATAACAAAAACAACCCGGTCACGACTCGAAGTAACAATAACACTGCAACTGGAAGTAACAATTTGATCAAAAATAACAGTCAGTTGCAAACTGGGAATAACAATTTGATCAGGAATAACAACCCTGAGGTTATAGATGAAGTGATCGTTAAGAAATCGAAGACGGAAGACTGTAACATTATCACGGCCAACACTTGCCCAGACGGGTTTATGCAAGACCCCAGCGGCACTATGTGTGTCCCAGACTTTAGCACTATTCAAAGTGACGATTATTATGAAGCATAATAAAAGTTCATCATGCATGCATGTATGTAAATCTGTATTCTATAAAATAAAGAAGATTAATATACCCATGTCATATGATATATGGTTTTTTATTTACCGGTGTTACAGCTCGAGTCAGTCAGTCAGTGAGTGACTCAGTAAATCAGTTAGTGATTGAGTCAGTGAGTGAGAGTTAGTAAGTCAGTGAGTGAATAAGCCAGAGAGTGAGTGACATAAAAGTAATACTCACTGGGCGATCGTAACTGTGTCGCTTCTACTGTCGGCATGAGTCAGTCAGTCAGTGAGCGAGTCCGTCAGTCAGTGAGTGAGTCAGTAAGTCTGTGAGTGACTGACATAAAAGTAATACTCACTGGGCCGTCGTAACTTTGTCGCTTCCACTGTCAGCATGAGTCAGTGAGTGAGTCAGTCAGTGAGTGAGTGAGTCAGTCAGTGAGTGAGTGAGTCAGTCAGTGAGGGAGATAAAAGTAATACTCACTGGGCGGCCGTAACTGCTGAGGATGCTCCACGAGGTTGGTGATGGCGTCTTCATTTAGGTTGTCCACTATGTCGTCGTCGCCGGTGTTACACGCGTCCACACGCGCCGTGTCGCTTCTGCTGTCTTGTGACTCTGATAACAATAATATCATCATCTCCCTAGCATTATCCCGCTTTTAACAGGGTCCGCTTACCTAAACTGAAGATTTGACAGGTCCGGATTTTTACAGAAGCGACTGCCTGTCCGACCCGCTATGGGAAACCCAGCCAAATACAGGTTACATCACATACCTCCGAAACGTATATCTCGGGAATGTGGGTTTCCTCACGATGATTCCCTTCACCGCTGAGCACGTGATAATCATGTATAATCCAAACATGAATTCACAAACGGATGATTCAGCCCATGACTCGAAGTGGATTTTCCTTATGTTTTTTTTTCATTTCCGGTTCAATACTTTTGCGACGGAAAATTCCACTTGATATCAACTCAGAATGATATCAAGCGGAATTTGCCTGAATCATCCCTCAAAGTTTTCGTTACGATGTAAGTAACAGCCTGTATAATAATGGGACATTTTGAACACATCATACCTGTCGTTGTCCGTTTGCGTTTTTGTTCCCTTTCCTCTGGTGTCATTAGTATCACGCTGTCCCACCTGAAGATGGAATAAAAATCTGAATCAGCATAATTTATCTTACGTGTGCCGTCTGACGCCATACGATTGAAGACTAAAGTAAGACAAAAAAAGATTAAATTTACCTATATCTAGACTGGTCCTACATTCTTCATATGTGATGTCCATCAAAATTTATAATAAACAGCCTAACATATTAAAAGAAGAAATAAGTGACAAAATCTTTATTAAAAATTAAAGAATTTCTCATTAATAAATGTTACTACAGCACTAGTGAATAGCTTAATGATACTGATGTTACTGTTTGAAAAGCTTCCTTCACTCTTTTAAACTTCTATTTTGTTGTGCCCGAAAGGGTCTGTGATTTGAAACTCATATGTAACTTACAAACTTGTACACTATCATAGTATGCAAATAAAGAATATTGAATATTGAAGACCGAGGGGGTGAGGTAAGCCTAGCTCAGCCGCTGGTGGGGAGCGGAGAGCTGCCCTTCTATCATCATCTCCCTAGCATTACCCCGTTTTTCACAGGATCCGCTTACCTAATCTGAAGATTTGACAGGTCCGGTTTTTTACAGAAGCGACTAACAGTCTGACCTTCCAACTCGAACGGAAAACCTGCCCAATACAGGTTAGGTCACATTAACATACCTCCGAAACGCATTTCTCGGGAATGTGGGTTTCCTTACGATGTTCTCCTTCACCGCTGAGCAGGTCATAATCATTTATGATCCAAACATGAATTCGAAAACAAATTCGACAATCGTTGGTTTAGGCATGTGCTGGATTCGAACCTGCGACCTCAAAGTGAGAGGCAAGCATTCTGCCAACTGGGCTACCACGGCTCTAGAGCACGTAGAGCCCTTCTATACGTAGTATAGAACCCCCTATCGTCCCTGTGCAATAAAGTATATTTGATTTGATTTGATTACTTACCACTCTATATCGGGCACTCTATCTGTGTCGGCTGTGTCTGAAGTCAACAAAGCCAGCTTGGTCGCCGACGAGATTCCAGTCTTCCTCGCTATCTGAGATATTTCATTCTGTAGCTTCTCTAACTGGGCCTGTGGATAGAGAAAGTAATATCGTTGCATTTCGCTTTTAAAAAAGGATACAAACAGCCTTAACTATAGTCCCCCCCCCCATATAGGCACTACTCCATCTATAATAATTTTAATCCCCCCTATACAGTCACTAATCCCCATACCACACTAAGACCCCTTTCATCATACCAAGACCCCCTTTATCAGAATTAGACCCCTCTTATCCTCCTAATACCGCTCATCACACTAAGACCCCTTTCATCATACCAAGATCCCCTTTATCTTACTAAGACCCCCTTTATCAGACTTAGTCACCCTTTATCAACGTAAAACCCCCCTCATCACACTAAGACCCCTTTCATCACCCCAAGACCCCCCTTTATCTTACTAAGACCCCCTTTATCAGACTTAGTCACCCTTTATCAACGTAAAACCCCCCTCATCACACTAAGACCCCTTTCATCATACCAAGATCCCCTTTATCTTACTAAGACCCCCTTTATCAGACGTAGACCCCTCTTATCCTCCTAAGACCCCCCCTCATCACACTAAGACCCCTTTCATCACCCCAAGACCCCCCTTTATCTTACTAAGACCCCCTTTATCAGACTTAGTCACCCTTTATCAACGTAAAACCCCCCTCATCACACTAAGACCCCTTTCATCACCCCAAGACCCCCCTTTATCTTACTAAGACCCCCTTTATCAGACTTAGACCCCTCTTATCCTCCTAAGACCCCCCCTCATCACACTAAGACCCCTTTACCACACTAAGACCCCTTTCATCATCCCAAGACCCCCTTTATCAACCTTAAACCCCCTCATCATACCAAGACCCCCTTTATCACACTAAAACCCCTTCCATCATCCCAAGACCCCTTTATCACGCTAAGACCCTCCTCATCACACTAAGACCCCTCTTATCCACCTAAGACCCCCGTCATCACACTAAGACCCCCTTTAACCACAGCAGTCCGCAGCGCCCACCTTCATCCGCAGCCGCTCGGCCAGCTGGCGGAACTTGCCGGGCTCGTGGAAGCGCAGCGCGCGCCTCGTCCTCGCGGCCGGCTTGACGGCCAGCCGCGGGTCCTGCCAGGCGCCGCCGGCCGGCTGCTCGGGCGCCGCCACGCCCGACATCTGCGCGCGGAACTCCTCGCGACGCTTCGCACGAATGTTGGCCTGGAAGAGAAAATATTCAGGGTGAATATCAAAATGTGCCAAGTTTGGTTATGACAGTTCGCCACCAAACTTGAAATTTTGATATTCACCCTTCACTCGAAATAACTAATGAAGATAAATACTGCCTATTTCTCCCACCAGTGCCTTGTTTATCGAAACTTACAAGCCCCATATTACAAGAAATAACAGTGGGTACATTTGTATGAAAGTTGGTCCAAGAACCTCCACTGATGAGACTTTGTGTCGGCGTTAATTATGAATTAAGAAGAGAAATTCACCAAATCGGAAAATAAAATGAAGTTACATCACTTCCGTCATGAAGTTGCAACGCTCCGACGGCAGGTGGCCTACGGGCAGAGCTGGGTAAGTCGGAGAGTCACTACAGAGTCGTCGTGTCGAGCGGACGTGCACTGCCGTTATAGTCGGGCAGTCTACCGCGAACCTTCGTCATGAACGGACGTGTCGAATAATTACGATCGGAACGTGGAGTGCTATAGTCGCTCACCTATAGGGAAAACATAAGCTTTCATTACATATTTGTTTCATCAGTGGATGTTCTTGGACCAGTTTCGCCCATTCTCGTTTCCTTGTAAAACTTTTCTTTATTACAAAAATGTGTTTATCAAAACTACACATGTAAATACATTGTTTTAAATTTACGCGGTTATTATCATAATTAAAGCACATAATAACGGGTTCTTACCGCGTTTAAATGGGGATATGAGACTCCCGATATTTCGACACTGTTGCAAGTGACATGATCACGGGATGACTGATGAGATTGGAGTGGAGTAGGTAGATCCAGTGTGGACAGTGTCGAAATATCGGGAGCCTCATATCTCCATTTAAACGCGGTAAGAACCCGTTATTATGTGCTTTAATTACACATGTAAATTACACGTTACAAGTGTATTTACACTTTTTTGATAAACATAATTTACACATACTTGTAACTTGTAGCTTATAAACATGTAGACTTGTAAATTTTGATAAACACGACACAGGTGTCACTACTGTTGAGTGTTATTAAAATTTGACAGTTATGTATGTAGTTAACAGCCTCCGTGGTCTAGTGGTAAGAGCGTTAGGCTCACGATCTGGAGGTCCGGGTTCGATTCCCGATGGGGACATGGTCGAAATCACTTTGTGAGACTGTCCTTTGTTTGGTAAGGACTTTTCACGCTTGAATCACCTGATTGTCCGAAAAAGTAAGTTGATTCCGTGCTTCGGAGGGCACGTTAAGCCGTTGGTCCCGGCTATTAGCCGTAAAAACACCTCCACCAACCCGCATTGGAGCAGCGTGGTGGAGTATGCTCCTTACCCCCTCCGGTTGAATGAGGGGAGGCCTGTGCCCAGCAGTGGGACGTAATAGGCTATTTATGTATGTATGTATGTAGGTATTACATGACTACATGAGCCATGAAAGGAGCCTTTGGTGGGTCAGTAATAACCCTGACACCACGGTTGATGGGGTTGGTATGCCACCTCACAACCCAAACGATAAGAAGACTAAAGACATTATTGAGTTTGAATGATTAAGTCTTGAGACGTACCTTCAGTGTAGGCGCAACGTGTGTGAGCTGTACTCGTTTCCCGCTCGTGTCTATGGTGCGACCCTCTCTGTCCAGGATGAGGGGAGCCGGGCCCGAGGCGCCCGCCGGCGCCAGCGCTCCACCTGATATCAGAAATCAGAATCATTTATTCAACGTAATTATCATTGATAAACTTGTTAAAGGTCATAACATAACATAAACAGGTATAGGTATATATTTTTGAAATTATGTTTTTATAATTTTTGTTTTTAAAAGATGTGTTGCTGTTGCAGTTTCTTGTCATTTCTCGGTCTAATGGATCTGATTCTAGTACATACATACATAACATAATCAGCCTATATACGTCCCACTGCTGGACACAGGCCTCCCCTAATCAACCGGAGGGGGTATTGAGCATACTCCACCACGTTGCTCCACTGCGGGTTGGTGGAGGTGTTTTTACGGCTAATAGCCAATGTTGAAGGTCAATGTAAAATTTTTGAATTAACGTCATTTCGCAAGGTGTTATGGCTGTGGAGAAATGACAAGAAACTGCAACAGCAACACATCTTTTAAAAACAAAAATTATAAAAAGATAATTTCAAAAAGACTTCACTTAAGCTCACGACTATAATCATACATAACATAAATAGCCTATATACGTCCCACTGCTGGGCACAGGCCTCCCCTCAATCAACCGGAGGGGGTATACAGCATACTCCACCACGCTGCTCCACTGCGGGTTGGTGGTTGGTGGGCTAGTAGCCCGGAACCAACGGCTTAGCATGCCTTGTGAAGCACGGAATCATTTTACTTTTCCGGACAATCAGGCGATTCAAGCCTGCGATGTCCTTAACAAAGGACAGTCTCACAAAGTGATTTCGACAATGTCCCCATCGGGAATCAAACCCGGACCTCCGGATCGTGAGCGTAACGCTCTAACCACTAGACCATGGAGGCTGTTCGCCGACTATTACAACTACTATATCATCATCATCATCACCAGCCCATTAACGTCCCCACTGCTGGGGCACGGGCCTTCCCTACGGATGGATAGAGAGATCGGGCCTTAAACCACCACGCGGGCCCAGTGCGGATTGGTGGTTATTAACGACTGCTAATGCAGCCGGGACCAACGGCTTAACGTGCCTTCCGAAGCACGGAGGAGGTCGAGATGAAAACTTTTTTTTTGTGGTCACCCATCCTGTGACCGGCCTTACTAACTACTATATCAATGAGGTTAAAATCTAGAAACTCAAATGTAGGTGGCAGCACTGTTAAGGTCCTTACCGGCCAGTTTCCTCTGTATCCTGGCCTGCAGCTCAGCTATCTTCCTCTGCTTCTCCAACTCCTCGGCGGTCACCGGCGCAGCCGCTGGAATATAAGAAATATCCTCAAAATGATATAAAAGGCCCCTGACTCATGTAACGACTAATTACTTACATCAGTAAGTAGTAACCGGGACCAACGGCTTAACGTGCATTCCGAAACACGGATCTTTTTGTCTCATTAATTCCGGTGTTTTATTGAAGATACAATCCATATTAAAAGAGCTTAAGATCACGACGCGGCTCTCCTCAATATGCCAGAATCGTGCCCTAAGCTTCATCGGACAAATTATGCGGTCTCCGAAGCATAGTCTGTAGAAGCAGATCATCGTTGGGCAAATGGATGGCAAACGTGCGCGAGGAAGGGCGCCTACGAGGTGGTCTGACATCCTGAAGAAGACGGTGGGCGGCAGCATACAGAGGGCGGTATACGCAGCATATAGCCGTACCGAATGGAAAACCATAACCTGTGGTCGCGGTCCTCAGCAGTGAGGGAACGACGAAGAAGAAGATGCATGCATACCTTAGTAAATATAGTTTAGTTATGGCTCTATTTTGAAAATGGGAGTTAGCGGGAAAAAAAATGTTGTATGAAAAAATCTAAACTGCATAAGTTCATCATCATCAGCCGTACGACGCTCACTGCTGGGTATAGGCCTCCCCCAAGGATCTCCACGACGATCGGTCCTGCGACCACGTGTCGGACTACGTTCAGTGGGTAGGCCCGCTACAAGGTGGACCGACGATCTGGTGAAGGTCGCGGGAAGCCGCTGAATGCGGGCAGCGCAGGAAACTGCATAAGTTAGATGCTTGAAATTTGACATGCACTCCCACACACACACAAAGATCTCTCTTTTATAACACGCCATGCGGACGAAGTCGCGGACAAAAGCTAGTTGTTTACATATGTCGCAATAGGCATGCAATGACCTGTAATGACTGTGTGTATTGAATACTTTAGTAAATAAATAAATGTAGAAGCGAATAGAAATGGTACTAACTTGGTTTAGAGTAGAGAGTGGGCTTGATAACACTTGGTGGAGGCATGGAGCTGCTCTGCTGGACTTGGAGCTTGATATGCTGTGCTGCAGCCACCGCCGCGTTCACCCCAGGGCTCTCCCCCTTCAGAGCGGTGAGGGCTCTCTTCCGCTCCTCAATCTCTTTCTGTGCGTTTGCCATCATCAGCTGAAAAGTACAATCATCTCCCTAGCATTATCCCGTTTTCCACAGGGCCCGCTTACCTAACCTGAAGATTTGACAGGCCCAGTTTTTTACACAAGCGACTGCCTCTCTGACCTTCCAACCCGAACGCAAAACCAGCCTGTAACCTGGAAACTGACAGAGGGCAGCAGTAACTGTCAGTACTATTTAGAGGTGGAGGACAGGAGTCCTAGTGTGGCTTTGAAATAGACTACTCTGGGCGCCATCCCACTCGCGTCAGACAGAGTACTGCGGGGCAGAAGGCAAGAGGGAAACCACTGCGCTATTTTTCCCTAAAAAGTAGCATGGAGGATGCTACACCGACAAGAGCGTGGCTCTTAAATTAGTAATCAGAACCATTTATTCAACATAATTATCATGGATAAACTTGTTGAAGGTAAATGTAACATTTTTGAATTTAAGTTATTTCGCAAGGTGTTATGGCTGAGGAGAAGAAATGACAAGAAACTGCAACAGCAACACATTTTTTAAATCAATTTAGGTATACATTACAAGTTATTTGATAACTAGAGGAACACATTCAATACCAGACATTCATTTAGGTAATCATTAATCTTATAATAAGGTTTTATACATAAAGTAAGCTTCACATGAGCTTTAAATTTATTTTTCTGACAAATTTACATTTAGAGATGAGAGGACTCCTGTCCTGTCCTAGTTGATATATTTAAATAAAAAAAAAACTTATTTTTTTTTTCATTTTTGTGCCCAAACATGCGATCGGTCGACTGACCATATGCAGTTTTGATGGTTTGGTTTTATTAACGTGCAGGACAGACCCCCTCATTAGAAGGCTGCCTTCATTAAGGTGCTACTGTATGTTATCCCATATGTGCGTCCTTTTGAGGCGTCTCATATAGTGGTTGTCACTTAAACTCCGGGCCAGTTTGTTTTGGTGATGAGTAATGCGATCTCTGTATAGCCTTGTAGTGGTGGCAATTTCTTGCTTAACTGTCCTCATTCCAAGGTACTCGTGAAGTGAAAAAAAAATCTTGAAATACCAAAAATACCTTAATCCTGTCGGCGCTGAGCCCAGCGATCTTGGAGCCAACGGTCTCTCCCACCGGTAACGCCACAGGAATATCGACTCCATTATTCTCCTTCTTATCTTCCCTCTCATCCTTCTTCTTGTCATCTCTCTCCCTCTCTTCGTGTCTTCTGTCGTCATGACGGGATCTCTTATAGTCCCTATCCTTGTCCGATTCGTGCTTACGTTTCGATGACGATTTTGAAGTCGAGATCAACTCTTGAGCTAAAGCGATGACTTTATCTGCCAACTTGCTCGCTTTCTTGGAATCTATGTGGGTTGATATCTTGTCGATTATTTTTCTGCGTTCATACCTGTAATTTGCAATAAACATACTTTTTTAACAATTTGTGGGTCATTCTGTCGTGTGGGTTGTGAAGTGAGGTGGATCAACCACAGCATCATATGTAGAAGAACTTTTAAATGATAAGTCAAATTAACAATTGCAGAAGAAATTGCAAAGCACAATAAAAGGCATATGGAACGGTTGAACAACCATCCAAATCCTTTAGCAACCATGCTGTTGGAAACCAGCAGTAGGGTGAAGAGGCTCAAGAGAATGGATGTTCTTGGGCACAAAAAAAATCGAAGATAGTGACATTGGTTGCTTTACTTCAAACAAACCAATAACAATGCAACAAATCTGATAAAAGTCTTGCGACTGATTGCAGATAAAAAGAACAGAAAAAAAAAAGTCAAATTAAATCAAATATACTTTATTGCACAGAACTAAATTTCAACAATCAGACATAACACATGAATACAGTACAATTTGGGTGGCCTTATTGCTCTAAAGCAATTTCTAAGTATTGGATAAGATTTAATATACACTTCCTCTGTTCCCTTCAATGTTGCAATGTGCCCATGTTTTGTTAAAATTCAAATATAACAGGTAACATAGACACAGGTGGTGGGTATTCAGTAGGTAACATAGTTACACTTTGAATTATGTTTTTTTTTTAATTTAATATTCAAAGTAATAATAAACATTTTACAATCAAATACGGTGTCTCATAAACCTATCGACAGGTTTTTCTGTACACCGCAACTCATCGTCTGTTTTTGCATTTTGTAGGTAGATACAATAAAGATTATACTAAATGGATGAGTACACACGGTAGTGAAGAAGTAGGTAGTTCGCTCGTTACTGCTTGCTAAACAAGTTGAACCTCACATGACATAACTATAAATAAATACTGACGATTATACTCTATTTTTACATAACAAACGTCTCATCCGCCTAAAACTATTGCAGCTTCTCACAACCTGTATAGCCGGGGAAAGAAGCTACAAGAAAAACCTCGGCACACGGCCTTAGACATTCTTTAAAAAAAAAATGTTATACAATTTAGTAAATTGGCTGCCCAATATCAGTTGTAAGCTAATCTCTAACTAACTTTATAATAACGTCATTTAAGTTTCTGTGTAACTTAGTTCTTATGTCACGGTTTTTATTTCTTTCAATCTGAATCTGGATTGCATTCCTTAATCATTCCTTGCTCAAAGAACAAATACATAAGATTATTAACATTCAATCATTGATTATTGACCAAATTGGATATGTCCTTGGAAAAGATTCAGTACCATCTACTCTGAACCGGCGTGCGTGTATAAAACGATTGATGAATGTGGAGGAAGCGAGAGAAGTGCGTCAGGATCTTGCATATCAAGAGAATTCCATAGTCTGTTTACACTGGTGGGAAATAAGCGAGTGTTTATGTATGTATAAGATTATTTCTTGTTTAATTGACATATAGTACAAGAGAGGGATGAGTCTAAACAAGAAAATCATACGCACCCATTGGTCAAACATGATGATACGGTAGACAGCAAAGAACTATCGGATTTACCAATAGTTCTGTATATAGCACGGTCCAAAGATGACCGGATGTCTTCCACTTCTCTCCGGGAAAGTTGCAAAGCCATCTTATTGGCAAAACTTAAAGTAAAATACACACGAAAAACACTTTGAGGTTATGCACTTTCGCTTCACTCAATCTTGTATTTCTAGAAGTTTATTTGAACTTAAACTAAATATGTAGAAATTAGTTACAGGTTGGTAACATTCTTGCACGTTATAATCGGCAAAATTACAGTAAATACGAGATTTACGGCGATAATTTACGTTTTCATAACTGACGTAAACATCGATCATAAACCAAAAAAGTTGCTGAAATTGCCAACTAGCTATTCTTCTTTACCTTGTTTTCCGCAAACTTTGATACTTTTTATTTATTATTTTCTAAAATCAAATTATACCTGAATTTATTAAATTATTACAAATTTATTGATTTGAATAAAGAACACATATACATTAAATCATTTCCAAAGGTAATTAAAATTGTACTTATTGTATTTAGTTGTTTATTCGAAAACGTCTGGCCATCATAAGGGTATATTTTCAAGTCTGGTATACTTCGTCTTCAGTTTATGGTAGCTTTTCTATTCCACGCAGCTTTTATATCTTGTATCAAATAAAAATGACTGTTAATGAATGTTATTTATTAAGTAAATTACCCAAATAAATGGCTTTTAATCTTTATAAATAGATTTAAATTTTTGCTGTTATTTGAACTTTAGTTATTTTTATGTGCTTGTGTTGTGCACCAATTTTTACGTTTATACGTTACATTCCATTGTTGTGAAACGAAACGCATTTCGCTTGACAACAATACGTACTTTTACTCCGGTTTATATTTTTGTTAATATCCCAAACATTTCAATTAAAACCTTCTCCAAACTTACTAAGTACCTTCTATAACTTAAATTCCTCTCTTAATACATTTGTCTTCGCTTGGAAACTACAAACATAACCTCAAAATGTCTGATGATGAGAGTTTGATTCCTGCAAAGAAATCCAAACAGTTACATTATGGATCCCTTGAGGAGCAGGAGAAGGCCCGGCTGGCCGCCATCGCGGCTGCAGCGAGGGAAGGCGTCGAAGATAATGGCGGAAAGGAGCTGGGAGACATTCAAATTTCTAGTGGTATGGTTTTTTATTATATTATTATATGCTTTATTTGTCTTCTCCTTCGAGAAGGGGACTAATATTGTTATTGAGTACAGAAAAGGCAAGAAGACTTGACTTATAAAAATAAATAAATGACTGACCTCATCAACCCTGGTGTCATGATTGTTTTCAAGCCCCCAAAGTCCCCTGACATAGCTCATGTTTTACGTATTTACATCACTAAGTAGTAACCCAGACCGTGTGTTATTAGACATGACGAATTTATTATAAACAACATAGAAGAGAAGCTACAAGGACAGAGAGGAAGGGGAAGACCAAGAAGAGCTTACATGGAACAGACTAAAGAGAAGGCGAATGTCGTGTCTTGAGTCTTGAATGATTTTTTGAAAATGGTCCAGGAGGCGTTTGCTTTACTACTTACTGATGTAAGTACATAGACGTTACATGAGCCATGTCTGGGGCCTTTAACTGCTCAATAATAACCTTGACACCAGGGTTTATGCGGTTGGTCATCCATCTCACAGCCCACACTTGTCTTCTTCTAATCCTTTTATCACTGTGAAGTGGGGATGTGTTTCATGATTCACATGATAAAATAAAAAAGAATCATAACTTGCAGAATACATGGAGTTGGAGGAGGAGATGTCCCGGGACAAGAAGGCGCTGCTAGAGGAGTTCGAGCGCAGGCGGAAGGCCCGCCAACTGAATGTATCTACTGATGATGATGAGGTCTGTAGCTTTTTCAAAATGATAGTCTCTACCCGGCTGTGTAAATTTGAGGCATATGTATACATATAGAAAGTCCACTTCTAGAAATTATCACTCCTAGAAAGACCACTTTTAGGAATGACTACTCCTAGAAAGACCACTTCTAGAAATGGCTACTCCTGGAAAGACCTCTTCTAGAAATGATCACTCCTGAAAAGACCACTTCTAGAAATATCCACTTCTTAAAATTACCCTTTCTCATACCCGCTGACCTCATTTAAATCTGGAATTATGTTCCTTCTGTCTTCCAGGTCCGGAGAAGTCTAAGACAGCTGGGCGAGCCGGTATGCCTGTTTGGAGAGGGGCCCGCAGAGAGGAGAGTCAGACTGAGGGACCTACTCAGCTAGTAAGTCCATATCGTCACTGGAACTTCAGAATAGGCCAGTTTCCAACTAGTCAAATCAGCTACTTTTTACTAAACGTCAAAACACGAAATTACCTCCATGTCCATGATTATATTGTGCCTCTAGTTTAAGTATGTTCATCCTATATTTCAGTTTAGGAGAAGATGCGATAAACAAGGCGTTGGAGGAGGAGGAAGCTAGGATAGAGAGGGACAAACGCCACGAGGGCACCTGGTACCACGAGGGGCCAGCCTCGCTGCGGGACGCCAGGATATGGATCGCACGGTACTCCCTGCCGCGGGCCAAACAGAGGTAAGGGGTTCAATTCCCAATATTTTTTTTTTTTTAATCTAGTTTTTTTCGAGGCTTGAGCCACTCTTGGTGGTTATGCCTGCCTCATAGTTTAGAGCGTTTAATGATGATCAAATCATCAATTTACAAAAGAATACCATTACAGCACTACACCTTGCACCTTGACACTGGATCCAAGAGGCACCCAATCTCTCCTCCATGTAGATTTTGGTGGAATAATTTCCTTCTAATCTGTTCGTTCCGGTCACACTCCACCAAGAAATGCATAAGATCCTCGACAGTCCCACAATATTAATTATTAAAACGAAACTTGTGAGATTTCACGACCAACACACACACACACACGCACGCACACGCGCATTTATTAATTTACTCATTCTTCCTAAAATTAAGAGCTGTCAATCATCCGTCGCTTTCCTTTTCGGCGGATATGGAAATGATAGGTATAACTTAAAGTAAAATTAGGAGGTGTCTGCAGGAATCAGGGCCAATAACCGCATAAACTTAAAACAATGTAGAAATAACAAGTTCCCCGCAGGCTGGCCCTGTCCCGCGCCGAGCGCCAGCAGCCGGGCTCCGCCCGCGCCGCCGCGCGCCAGGAGGCGCAGCGCCGGGCCGCCGCCCTCACCACCTACTGCAGCCAGGTACGCGCAGACACGCTTCACAAATTATACTTTCCTACAAACTGTAGTGTCCACACATTTGCGTATTAGCGGAATTCATGATAAATTGCGAAATTTATTAGCGAAATTCGTGATAATTCGTGATAAATTGCGAAATTTATTAGTGAAATTCGTGATAAATTGCGTATTAGCGAAATTCATGATAAATTGCGAAATTTATTAGCGAAATTCGTGATAAATTGTGAGTTGCGAAAAAGAAAAGCAGCCATCAGTTGGTAAAAGACAGTTTTGATTGAAAATAATAAAAAAAAGAATTTTGCGACGGAATATTCCACTTGATGTGTCACTAAGACCCCTTATATCACTCTAACACCCTGTATATGTTTTGTGTGTTTCAGATCGGCGACACTCGGCCGATAAGTTTCTGTAGATTCAGCAGCGACAGTAAAATGCTGATCACGGCTAGCTGGTGAGACATATTTTATTTATTTCTTTAATATTTCGGAAATTAACAGCTGTTAATAACTTTAGAAAAAAGAATCATAGTTAAAGACACCGACACACCACCAAAAATGTTTATTGATGACGTCACAGGACAGTGTATCCATACAAACTCCAAAGAAAACTTTTGTTTTGACGTTTCGTAAAAAGTATCTCATTTGACTAGGTTGCCAAGTAGCCTATTATATTATATTTATTATGAATGTTTGTATTGAAAGTTTCACGGCGCATTGGCGCTTATGCATTGTAAAGTCGTGAAATGTAAATAAATATTATTGTTTTATTTTTTTTAAAGTTTATTACAAACTTTACAGCTTGTAATTATCTTAAAGTTGCGATGTTAAAAATCTTATACTAGCCAATTGCAAAGTTTGACAAATTAAATTTTATAATGCGAAAAGTGAAATACAAAAGATTAATTAGAATAATTATAATAATAAAGAAAGAAAAGAAGAAAAAAAAAAAGAAAAAAAAAAGTGAATAAAGTGTTTTATAATAATAATAATAATAATAATAATAATAATATCGTTTATTTCAGATTTAAAATCCATACATTAAAATAGATACCACAAACAATTAAAATAGTAAAAATCAAATACAAATTAAACAATTTAAAATTAAAAATCAATAAAATCACATTAAAAAAAAAAAAAAAACAAATCAATAAATAAAAGCGAAGTGGTTCTACGCGGTATGGTGGCCTATCCACACCTTAAGAAAAGGTGAGTCCCACCGGTCCACCAACGCCCTCAGGATGCCGTTAGGGCTGTCGCGCGTCCTCGCTAGAAAGGAAGCGCATCGCTTTCTAATAATGGCTGCAAAGCCGTCAATATGGGCTTCCGCGAACATTCCCGACGCACTACAACGCCGCGGCAGCCCCATCAGGACCCTGAACGCGTTGTTGTATTGGACGCGCAGGTCGCCGTATGCCCGCCGCGTACAGTCAGCCCACAGGCTGCACGTGTAGAAGCTCTGACAATACGCCTTGAAAAGCGTTACTTTTACTGGAGAACTACATCGTGCGAACCTGCGAGCCAACATATTACAACGGACAGCCAACGACCTGCGTCGTATTATTATTATTATTATTAATAAATAAATCCTTCATTATTCTATGTCTCCAGGTCTGGTCTGAGCAAGGTGTGGTCTGTCCCGGACTGTGTCCCGCTGCAGGTGCTGAAGGGGCACACTTGCAACGTCTCCTGCGCCGTGTTCCACCCCAGCGCTGTGATGCCGCACCACTTCCAGGACAAGGTGAAGTCATAAACATACATAAACAGCCCATACAGGGTGTAAAATAAAATAAAATTGTTAGAGGGTAAGACATTTAAAAAACGTCTAAAAAATTGGCAAGTTGATGAGGAATTTTATGACTTGAATGAATATTTTGAACAACAATGATATTTGAAATTAACAAATGTTTATAATGTGACTAATTATTAGGTACTTACTTAATTCCTTGATGCTTAATACTGACATTATTTGTAATATTGTACGTCCGACATGGACATGCTGTTGAGACAATTTCATGATGTTACACAGCTTCTCAATAAATGTTTCTTGTTTCTTGTTAGTGACATCGTGAAAGTAAGATGATCCGTGCTTCGGAAGGCACGTTAAGCCGTTGGTCCCGGTTACTACTTACCGATGTAAGTTAGTAGTCGTTACATGAGCCATGTCAGGGGTCTAATAGCTGAATGCCGACTTTCTGCAAAATGTCTACTAATATAAATCTTGATACAACTTATCGCCCTATGCCAACTTTTTCTAATTTTAGTACTAGAGATCGCTGCGTGCCGACTTTTCGTTTTATGATTATGTTTAGTATTGCAGTGCCGACTTTTTGGAAGCTCATTTCTAATTATATCACAACGCCGGTTCCGTACACTCTAGTACAGAAATACAATTAATCAAGATAAATACACGATATACCTACATTTTGATCACGCTCACATCATATACGGGTAAGACTCTAAAAATGAGGAAAGTTGTCATAGTGCGATGTAAATTTTACAAGAATAAAATAATCGGTTTTATGAGATTGTCGGCATTCAGCGATATCTAGTACATAAATTAGAAAAAGTTGGCATAGTGCGATAAGTTGTATCAAGATTTATATTAGTAGACATTTTGCAGAAAGTCGGCATTCAGCTATTAGACCGTCAGGGGCCTATGGCGGCTCAATAGTAACCCTGACACCAGGGTTGATGGGATTGGTAATCCACCTCACAACCCACACGATAGAAGAAGACAGGGTATTAGTGACATAGTAACGAATACTCAGGGGGATAATTCAGACCGTGATTCTGAGGTATCAAGCGGAACTTCCTGTCACAAAAGTATGGAACAGAAAATAATTTAAAAAAACACTAAAATATTCATTAAAATTTCCGTCAGGAAATTCCACTTGATATCAACACAGAATCATGGTCTGAATCATCCCCTTCAGTATTTGTTACGATGTCGCTAACACCCTATCTACCTGTATGTACTTGAACAGGGTGTAAGTGACATCGTAACGAATACTGAGAGGGATGATTCAGATCATTATTCTGAGTTAATATCAAGTGGTATTTTCCATCGCAAAAGTATAAAGTAGAAAATAATTAAAAAATACATGAATTTTGCGACGGAAAATTCCACTTGATATTAACTCAGAATAATGAGCTGAATCATCCCCCTCAGTATTCGTTACGATGTCACTAACACCCTGTATAAGTCTCATACGTCTATTTCACACGATAAAAGAATTTTCTAAACAATTTCTTTTTCCTTCGTAAACAGATAAATACATCGAAAGAAGAGGACCCTCAAGCGATGGATGCTCAAATTAGCGACGAGAGGTCGGAAGTATGCTCTATGGCGACCTGCGCCTATGACGGCTCAGTGCATCTGTGGAACTTCAATAGGTAAGACCTAGGAACCTCCGTGGTTGAGCTTTCGACTCACGATCCGGAGGTCCCGGGTTCGAATCCGGGACATATCACGAAAATTATTATTATTATATATTTATTTATTCATTACAAAATACACTGAAACCCATAATAGGTTTAAGATGTGTCAAATTCACGTCAGGCAGTACAGGAAAAAAAAAAAAGAAAAAAAAGAGAGAAAAAAAAAAACAAGAAAACAAACAAGGAGTAGGAGTAAAATCACTTTGTAATCCCTAGTTTGGATAGGAAATTACAGGTTGAGCACCTAATTGTCCAAAAGTAAGATGATCAGTGCTTCGGAAGGCACGTTAAACCGTTGGTCTCGGTTACTACTTACTGATGTAAGTATGTAGTCGTTACATGAGCTATGTCAGAGGCCTTTAGCGGCTCAGTAATAACCTTGACACCAGGGTTGATGAGGCTGGTATTCCACCTCATAACCCACACGATAAGAAGACCAATCTCTAGAAGATATTTCCTTTGGAGTGCGGATTATCTGGTAGAAGCATAAATGAACATAATATCATGGTATAAGAAGACCAGGTATGCTCAATCCTATGACAAGCCGCCATTGCTAGCCCATTGATGACGTAAGTGTTACCATTAAATTGGTATCTCCAACATTCCAAGGACGTAAAGGGTATAGCGAGGTAAGGAAGACGAAATGGCCCCCATGGCCCATGACGGAATTATCATTTGTATTGGTATTGGCACTCTAAAAGAATACGAAATGTAAGGTCGTTGACCCCTGACCTTGACCTGTCTTTGAGATATTCGAGAAAGTTCGTACGCGCGCCGAGTTTTTTCAAATTTTTTTTTCCGAAAAACTATAAAAGCTAGAAGGATGGGACCAATTGCGTATAATTAGGGATACTTTGAAAAATATTCTGTATTTTTTTCAGAGTTCTGGTGAAATGACAACTGTGCAAAATAATTAAACAAAATATAAATATATTTTTTTAGTACTGTTCTATTATGTTTACCGCGCCAAAAAAAATATATAATACTCTTTGATTTATATACTTACACCACACAAAAACTGATCAAAATCAAAGAGGCGCTTCTTGAGTAATTATGAATTTACTTAGTGTGCGTACGGCTGGTAGGAACTAATTAAAGAGGTCGTTTTTAGATTAATTATTATAATTACATGTTAAACAGAATTTTAATCATCATCATCACTATTTTCATTTATTACAACATTGATTGCATCATTTGAAAATATTTTCGACAGAATTTCAGCAGGACGTAAAATGCGAGATAGATATCTCGCATGAGCTAAATAATATAATTATTACACTTGCGATATATGAAAATCGACTTGCGAAAATCGTATTTTGGGCAAAAGAAAACCCATTTATGCAAACTGTTTACAATCTGTACTACGAACGGGTTTATAGTTGATTTTGCTGGGCCAATTTATGGTACGGAAAATGATGCCACTATTATGAAGAAAGTGCTACAGGATGCTAAACTTAAAACTCTAGTTCGTAGTACAAATTGTAAACGGTTTGCATAAATGGGTTTTCTTTTGCCCAAAATACGATTTTCGCAAGTCGATTTTCATATGCCGCAAGTGTAATAATTATATTACTTAGCTCATGCGAGATATCTATCTCGCATTTTACGTCCTGCTGAAATTCTGTCGAAAATATTTTCAAATGATGCAGTCAATGTTGTAATAAATGAAAACAGTGATGATGATGATTAAAATTATGTTTAACATGTAATTATAATAATTAATCTAAAAACGACCTCTTTAATTAGTTCCTACCAGCCGTACGCACACTAAGTAAATTCATAATTACTCAAGAAGCGCCTCTTTGATTTTAATCAGTTTTTGTGTGGTGTAAGTATATAAATCAAAGAGTATTATATATTTTTTTTGGCGCGGTAAACATAATAGAACAGTACTAAAAAAATATATTTATATTTTGTTTAATTATTTTGCACAGTTGTCATTTCACCAGAACTCTGAAAAAAATTCAGAATATTTTTCAAAGTATCCTTAATTATACGCAATTGGTCCCATCCTTCTAGCTTTTATAGTTTTTCGGAAAAAAAATTTTGAAAAAACTCGGCGCGCGTACGAACTTTCTCGAATATCTCAAAGACAGGTCAAGGTCAGGGGTCAACGACCTTACATTTCGTATTCTTTTAGAGTGCCAATACCAGTACAAATGATAATTCCGTCATGGGCCATGGGGGCCATTTCGTCTTCCTTACCTCGCTATACCCTTTTATTATTGAAAATTAAGTGAATTACTGACTAATGTATTTAATTACTAATATTTGTCACGTATATAAAAATCATTAAAACTACGTAAATCTTTTATTAAAAGTACAAAATTTCCTTGCAAAGTAAATTAATAACATTGGACGTGAGTAATTTATTTATTACGAAATGGCAACGCAGGGTCGGATGACGTCAGCTGGGCTAACCTTGAAAATGCTAGCTGTCAGTTTTACTTATTTATTTATTATGGTACATCAACAGCAGTACATACACAAACACACAATACAAAATACACATAGGAAAAGTTCCGGTATGCCTGCCAATTATAGACGCACATAACATAAACTGCCTATATACGTCCCACTGCTGGGCACAGGCCTCCCCTCAATCAACCGGAGGGGGTATGGAGCATACTCCATCACGCTGTTCCACTGCGGGTTGGTGGAGGTGTTTTTACGGCTAATAGCCGGGACCAACGGCTTAACGTGCCCTCCGAAGCACGGAATCATCTTACTTTTTCGGACAATCAGGTGATTCTAGCAAATAGACGCACACAACACTGATAATAAAAAGTATAAACTAAAGCTTGAAAAGAACAATAATTGAAAATAAAATTGTTGCATACCTGGTCTTCTTATATCATGCAAAATATATCCCCCCCCATAGCGAGTCCCCGCTGGCATCTCTTCCCGGGCACTCACCGTCGCGCGTGGCTCGCCTGGCCTTCCACCCATCAGGGCGATACCTCGCCACCACGGTCTTCGATCACTCCTGGAGACTATGGGACTTGCATACAGGTAACAATTTCATTTTCATTATTTTCCGAGCCAACTAGTGGATCAGCTAGCCACTCCCCGATACCGACCACGCCGGCATGGTCGACGATTTCCCTCAATCAGCGCTTATCGCTATCGACCCACTAGGGTCGATTAATTCTTTCAAATATTTTTCCTCTCAGACGACGCCCTGAGCCGAGGTTCGCGCCCAACTGGGCACCCTCAGGCCTGTTGTCTTAAACGTTGTACCGGGTGAGAGCCTTCAGCGCTTCATTTATCCGGCCAAGTAGTGAATGCCATCTGCGGCAAATCTAAAATAAGTCAGGTAAAAAAAAATGCTAGTCTCACCTGTACAAAACAGAGGGCGCTAATCGAGGCCTGAAATGCGCTAACGAAGTTTTCGCAGCGCGACGCATTCACTTGGTGGTAGTGACGTAACACCCCGTACAAGTATGTATGGGTGTTAGTGACACCGTAACGAATACTGAGGGGGATGATTCAGACCACGATTCTGAGTTGATACATAAACAGCCTATATACGTCCCACTGCTGGGCACAGACCTCCCCTTTTTTTTTTAACGTTGGGAAATGCATTACGCATACCACGCCGCCCGGGGGGGGGGACGTGGTTATGTGGGACTCCCCGGGTGTCGCCACCCGGTATACCCACTAAAACCCAACGGTGTTCCTCCTTGCCGCCCTGTGGCGGGGATACGGGAACGCAATTGCACACAACCGCGTCCCCGCCGGCGGATGCCCTTTGGGGCCCAGCGCCCATGGGAGCGCGTCAAGCGCCGCCCTACTGGGGAGCCCTACAGCACGGGAGCACAGACCTCCCCTCAATCAACCGGAGGTTTGTCTTGATATCAAGTTTGAGTTGATATCAAGTGGAATTTTTCCTTCAGAAAATTCTTGAAAATTATAGGCGCTTTTTTTAAATAATTTTCACTTTGCGACATAATAAGGAAACCCACATTCGGAGGTATGTGACCTAACCTGTATTGGGCTGGTTTTCCCTTCGCGGGTTGGAGGGGTCAGACTGTCAGTCGCTTCTGTAAAAAACCGGACCTGTCACATCTTCAGGTTAGTTAAGCGGACCCTGTGAAAAACAGAAATAATGCTAGGGAGATGATGAAACAATTAATTATTATAAAAATGTCTGGTATTGTATGTGTTCCTCTAGTTATTAAATAACTTGTAAAGTACCCTCATTGTTTAAAAGATGTGTTGCTGTTGCAGTTTCTTGTCATTTCTTCTCATCAGCCATAACACCTTGCGAAATGACGTAAATTCAAAAATGTTACTGTTGCTTATGCAGATTTTATTTGCTGGGACTGAAGAAAACCCGCGGTGCAAGTGAAGATGCGGTTTATTTGTCAAACCACATTAAAAATACAAAGTTAAAAAGTAAAATACAAGTAAAAAATCTTATGTTAAAATTCGTAAATAATCGATGTAAAATCAGTGAGAAGTAGAGAAGAAGTGATTCGTGTCGTGTCCAATCGGATTCTTATTGGGAATTTTCGGTCCGGAACTAGCGGGCTGTGCGCGCATTACGTCGACCAATCAGGAGCGCCGCGCCATGTATCCGCTCCTCGCGTCGCTCCCCGCGCCATGCCCCGCGTCGCTCCTCCGTTTCGCGACGCAATTAGCGGGTCGTGCGTGCATTATCTTAGCCCGCGACCTCCTCTTCTCGGCTGTCCGTAACAGTTACATTGACCTTCAATAAGTTTATCCATGATAATCTGGTTATATTTTTGTGTTCCAGCCACGGAGGTTTTACATCAAGAAGGACACGCTAAGCCAGTTTACAGCGTTGCATTTCAATGTGACGGGTCGTTGGCGGTTACCGGGTAAGTAGACCATGTTCCGTATAAGTCATCATCATCACCAGCCCATTAACGTCCCCACTGCTGGGGCACGGGCCTTCCCTATGGATGGATAGGGAGTACGGGCCTTAAACCACCACGCGGGCCCAGTGCGGATTGGTCGTTATTAACGACTGCTAATGCAGCCGGGACCAACGGCTTAACGTGCCTTCCGAAGCACGGAGGAGCTCGAGATGAAAACTTTTTTTTTGTGGTCACCCATCCTATGACCGGCCTTTGCGAAAGTTGCTTAACTTCAACAATCGCAGACCTAGCGCGTTTACCGCTGCGCCACCGAGCTCCTTCAGTTCCGTATAAGTATTTAACATCATCACGTCGTCCAAAGTCCAAACCGTAACCGACGACTCCTAAATATATATCCTGTGTGCACGCAAACTATACTCATGGCTGAAATTTGAATCTGCCGCCTCGACTTATGCGAGCCGCGGCATTCCACGCTATTGGTCGAAACCAATATGGCGTCACTCTGTTCGCGCCGACCACGGGGTTCACCACGGATAATTTGTTTGCTGTGAATTTATTGTGAAGAAACTGTTTAATCTATCGGAAATTGTGTTATTAATGTTAGACAATACCTAATTCAACTCAGCTGAGTGTTAAGTTGGTGAATACAACAAGGAACTGTCGGCGGTATAGGTATCTCGGCCCCGTGGTTCGGAGCCCGGCGCAGCAGCAGTCAGGTTGGTGGCCTTCTTATTTCATGCTGTGATTATGTATAGATTTGTGTTGCACTGACCACCTTACCAGCCATGGATTTAGTCTCTAACTCTGGTTATCGAAGGAATTAACGAACATCCTGGGTCGTTGTCGTGGTGGGCTCTGATGTGGCTGGCGAAACCCATGTATTGTCAACGGCACCACGATACCGCACCACTGTGGTGTTGTTTTTTATGTAACCACAACTTGACTACAACTAACGTGTATAAAAACAAATCGTTGTTTTAATTTTTAATTATTAATAAGTAATTTAATAAACAACCTCCGTGGTCTAGTGGTTAGAGCGTTAGGCTCACGATCTGGAGGTCCGGGTTCGATTCCCGATGGGGACATTGTCGGAATCACTTTGTGAGACTGTCCTTTGTTTGGTAAGGACTTTTCAGGCTTGAATCACCTGATTGTCCGAAAAAGTAAGATGATTCCGTGCTTTGGAGAGCACGTTAAGCCGTTGGTCCCGGCTATTAGCCGTAAAAACACATCCACCAACCCGCATTGGAGCAGCGTATGCTCCATACCCCCTCCGGTTGATTGAGGGAAGGCCTGTGCCCAGCAGTGGGACGTATATAGGCAGTTTATGTAATGTAGATGAAGGGATTAACCATACCGTAACTTCATAGCTATAGGTACCCAATATTACACACCATCTTTTCATTATTTTCACCGTATCTTTGACCTTTCACCGTGAGCTTATGTTTGTGTGCCAGCGGTATGGACGCGTTCGGCCGCGTGTGGGACCTCCGCACGGGGCGCTGCGTGATGCTGCTGGAGGGCCACCTGGGGCCCGTGCTGGGCGTGGACTGCTCGCCGCAGGGGGACCAGCTGGCCACCGCCGCCGCCGACCACCAGGTCAGTCAGTATTAGACCCACAGCCGGGGAGGCAGTATTACGTCGGACAGTCAGTATAAGACCGGACTGTCAGCATTAGACCCCACAGTCAGTATAAGACCGGACTGTCAGCATTAGACCCCACAGTCAGTATAAGACCGGACAGTCAGTATTAGACCCGACAGTCAGTATAAGACCGGACAGTCAGCATTAGACCCGACAGTCAGTATAAGACCGGACAGTCAGCATTAGACCCGACAGTCAGTATGAAACCGGACAGTCAGCATTAGACCCGACAGTCAGTATAAGACTAGACTGTCAGCATTAGACCCGACACTCAGTATAAGACCGGACAGTCAGCATTAGACCGGACTGTCAAATGAAAATAATTTTTCATTTTCATTTTATTTTCATTGTAAATTGACCACAGATAGCGTTAACTACTTGGCCGGACAAACGCGGGGCTGAGAGTTATAATTCTATACGTAGTATTATTCTTTATTCGTATTTTATGTTTTCAGGCCAAAATCTGGGATCTAAGAAGCAGGAGGACATTATATACTATTCCCGCTCACACGCACATGTTGAGTGGTGAGTTATTTATTTAATTATTTTACTTTAAGTTATACCTGTCATTTTCTTACCCGCCGAGAAGGAAAGGGACGGATGATTGACAGCTCTTAATTTTAAAAAGAACGAGTAAATGAATGAATAACACCGGGCGAATTAAACTGGTATCTCGCTGGTATGCAAACCGTTTGACGTGTGCTGTCAACTTAACTCTGTCGGGTTATAAATTATGAAATTCCGATTACTAAACGTGGAGGAAGCAAGAGAAGTGTGTCGGGATCGAAGCAAATGGAATTCCGTAGTCTCTGCTTACCCCGATGGGAAATAGGCGTGAGTTTATGTATGTATGTATGAATAAAGATGTTTTTGACTTTGATCTTCTAACGTGTGGGTTGTGAGGTGAATTACCAACCTCATCAACCCTGGTGTCAGGGTTATTATTGAGCCGCCAAAGGCCCCTGACATGGCTCATGTAACGATTACGTACTTACATCAGTAAGTACGTAGTAAGTAGTAACCGGGACCAACGGCTTAACGTGCCTAACGAAGCACAGATCATCTTACTTTTTGAACAATCAGGTGATCAGCCTGTAATGTCCTAACCAAACTAGGGATCACAAAGTTATTTTCGTGATATGTTCTCGCCGGGATTCGAACCCGGGACCTCCGGATCGTGAGCCCAACGCTCACTGGACCACGGAGGCCGTTTTTGACTTTGATGATGAAAAGATAAATGTTGAAGAAAAATTATGATTTATTTGCATACATTTCAGATGTCCGTTACCAGCGAAGTCATGGCCATTACCTGCTCACCTCCTCATACGACCGGAGCGCGAAGCTGTGGTCTAACCCCGGCTGGCACCCACTCCGGACCCTCTCCGGACACGACAACAAGGTAAAACCACATTATACCCAGATATAACACACACAACACATATAACAGCCTCCGTGGTCTAGTGGTTAGAGCGTTAGGCTCACGATCTGGAGGTCCGGGTTCGATTCCCGATGGGGACATTGTCGAAATCGCTTTGTGAGACTGTCCTTTGTTTGGTAAGGACTTTTCAGACTTGAATCACCTGATTCTCCGAAAAAGTAAAATGATTCTGTGCTTCGGAGGGCACGTTAAGCCGTTGGTCCCGGCTATTAGCCGTAACACCTCCACCAACCCGCAGTGGAGCAGCGTGGTGGAGTATGCTCCATACCCCCTCCTTGATTGAGGGGAGGCCAAGCAGTGGGACGTATATAGGCAGTTTATGTTTACGTAACTGGTTACATAGCAATGTAGTAATCGTAGGCGGCCGAAGGGTCTTCACCTGTTTATAGAATAGAATAGAAATAGTCTATTATAAAAGGACGCCACACACAAAAAAGACAACAAAATCATATCAAATTTCCACTAAAACAATTACTAAAAAGCAAGACGGATGTTTGTCGAAATGACCATAAGGTGGTGGTGGACGTCCTGAGATAAAAGGGCCTCACTCGGCACAAGTCGCGGCGTGAACCACGACGCAATACATAATACTCGCTCGCGCCGCGGCTTGTGCTGAGTGAGGCCCTTTTATATCGGACACCACCACCATCGTTGACCAGTCCATACACTCAATTATTTGTATTTCTCGTGTATGTTGTTTTTATTATGTATTTTGATTGTAAGTTATGTGTTACTCCGTGTTTTATATTATACAGGGTGTTAGTGACATTGTAACAAAAACTTTGAGGGGTGATTGAGGCCATGATTCTGAGATGATATCAAGTGGAATTTCCGTCGCAAAAGTATGAAATTGAAAATAATTAAAAAAAAACACAAAAATTTTCAAGAATATTCAGACTGAAAATTCCACTTGATATCAACTCAGAATCATGGTCTGAACCATCCCCCTCAGTATTGTTTACGGTGTCACTAACACCCATACCTACTTGTATGGCTACCGTATATACTTGTGTGGGGTGTAAGTGACATCGTAACGAATACTGAGGGGAATGATTCAGCTGATTATTCTGAGTTAATATCAAGTGGAATTTTTCATCGCAAAAGTATAGAATTGAAAATAATTTAAAAAAAACTAAAAAAAAACATGAATTTTGCGACGAAAAATTCCACCTGATATTAACTCAGAATCATGGCCTGAATCATCCCCCTGAGTATTCGTTACGATGTCACTAACACCCTGTATATTTGTTACTGTGGTGTCCCTTTATAATAAACGTTTCTTTCTTTCTTTTCTTTCTTAATAAAAAATAAATAATTTCCCTGTCTACCCCGCAGGTGATGTCGGCCGATATATCGTTTGACAACAAGTACGTCGCGACTGCCTCCTACGACCGCACATTCAAACTATGGGCACCGGATTTAGCTTAAGTTATTGCATAAGTTATTGTATTTATAACGAATAAAGTTGATTACAAGTATTGTTGGGTTTTCGGCTAATAATCCATTGATGTGTGAGGAGCTCGGTGGCGCAGTAAACGCGCTCGGTCTGCGATTGTTGAAAGCAACTTTCGCAAAGGCCGGTCATAGGTTGGGTGACCACAAAAAAAGTTTTCATCTCGAGCTCCTCCATGCTTCGGAAGGCACGTTAAACCGTTGGTCCCGGCTGCATTAGCAGTCGTTAATAACCACCAATCCGCACTGGGCCCGCGTGGTGGTTTAAGGCCCGATCTCCCTATCCATCCATAGGGAAGGCCCGTGCCCCAGCAGTGGGGACGTACGTTATTAACGACTGCTAATGCAGCCGGGACCAACGGCTTAACGTGCCTTCCGAAGCACGGAGGAGCTCGAGATGAGAACTTTTTTTTGTGGTCACCCATCATAAGACCGACCTTGCGAAAGTTGCTTGCAACAATCGCAGACTGAGCGCGTTTACTGCGCCACCGAGCTCCGCATGATTGTGTAAGCAGTTTTATGTTAATAAAACCAACAAAAATCAAATTTTCAAATATTTATTTGTACGGCAATCGGTATCTTACAACGCAAGTATAATATATACAGATCCAAATATAAAACTAAATTAAAACATCGACTACTACAACTAGGCTTACGCTAACGGCGACGGGTGTGTCTTAGCTGTAAGGGTACAGGCGAAAGTTGTATGGCAAATTGAAATTTTATTTAAATTATAAAAAAAACTAGCAATCAATAAATATAATTCATATTAGAAGTTTGGTGCGCGTGACAGTTCGAATCCTAGCTTAGGCTCTAAACCACTGAATTCTATAATAGATATCACGCGGTTTCCAGGATAAGTGCCCGGTTCTTCTTCTACCGTGTGGGTTGTGAGGTGGAGTACCAACCTCATCAACCCTGGTGTCAGGGTTACTATTGATCCGCCAAAGGCCCCTGACATGGCTCATAACGACTACTTACTTACATCAGTAAGTAGTAACCGGGACCAACGGCTTAACGTGCCTTCCGAAGCACGGATCATCTTGCTTTTGGACAATCTGGTGATCAAAATGTGCCAAGTTTGGTGGCGAACTTTCCTATATTTTTTTCGTGAAAAATTCATTCAACAGGATCCTTTTGTATCTTTTTCATGTCGGAAGCCAATTTTTCACGAAAAAATAATATGAAATTTCGACACCAAACTTGAAATTTTGATATTCACCCTAATGACTATGAAGCCCTAATTTGAATATCCCAATAGGGGTAGTTAGGGAATCCATCGCAAGATGAACTAAGTAACCACACCTCACCGAGCTTTGCTAGACCAACGTGATAGGTGAGCCGTATCGCCGTCTGTAATGCAGCCAATTGTATTAGTGAAAACTGCACTTAAGATCTTTTTTCGTGTGGGTTGTGAGGTGGAGTACCAGCCTCATCAACCCTGGTGTCAGGGTTACTATTGAGCCGCCAAAGGCCCCTGACATGGCTCATGAACTGAGGCACATAATAACTCATTGGTGCAAGTCCGTTACCAGGGTTCAAACCAACGCTCCTCGTTTGAGAAACAAACTAGTGAATAAAATAAAAAATAAATGTTTTTTTTTTCATCTTTGCCCTTCTGAGCCTTACTTCTAAGACACGTAACCCCTTTAGGAATTATACACATTAGCTTGAATTCATACAAAAATATATTGAAACTAGTTGTAACTCGCGATTTCGTTACCCCACTATTAAAACTGGTAGAATTTCCATACAAACTTTGTCACCCCATTTTTGCCATACCTACTTTTCATGGGGTAAGTTTGAATTCACGTTTTGATCGTAGATAATTGATACCCCGTGGTTTCCAGGAACATAGCTGGCAAGGAGTGGATGAGTAGTCATGAGCAATATAATGTACCCACTTTAGGACTCTGTCGCACTAACATATTTGACATTTAGTGAGACTTACAGTTCAATTTGTCAAAAAAGTTAATGTGACATAGTACCAAACATACATACATAAACTCACGCCTATTTCCCACCGGGGTAAGCAGAGACTATAGAATTCCATTTGCTTCGATCCTGACACACTTCTCTTGCTTCCTCCACATTCATCAATCGCTTCATACACGCACGCCGGTTCAGAGTAGATCGTATTGAACCTTTTCTAAGGACATCTCCAATTTGGTCATCGTAAGTCCTTCTCGGTCTTCCTCTGCCAGCCCTACCATCAACTTTCGCTTTATACCAAAGTGTATACATATTAATGCTCGTGACCGTACAATTGTCTATTCACCTCTGCCTACCCGTCGGGATGCAGGCGCGAGATGTTGTGTTTTTTTTTTAACATTTTTGTATGAAGATAAGCTGATGTTTTTACATTCAAGTGTCATTATAAATTATTACAATCAGTTCTGGCTTCGCCTAGTCAGTTCTAGAATTAATAAAATTTCCATCGTCACACTATTTCGCGCGAATTCCTTCCCGTAACCCTACCGTACAAGTTCCATATAAAATGCCTACCTCAAAAGTCAAAATCATTGTATTTATAAATTCAATAGGACGATGCAGGATAATGTCGTCAACAAATGTACCTTTCCGAGGAATATTCCCGTTGTAAAAACTTTTTCTTCTTTTTTTTGTGCTTTCGTAGTTAACTTTCCTTCTCCACCAACCCGCAGTGGAGCAGCGTGGTGGATGCTCCATATCCCCTCCGGTTGATTGAGGGGAGGCCTGTACCCAGTGGGACGTATATAGGTTATTTATGTGTGTTATATTAATTAAAACACATAATAACGGGTTCTTACCGCGTTTGAAATAGGGATATGAGACTCCCGATATTTCGACACTGTTGCAAGTGCCATGATCACGGGATGACTGATGAGATTGGAGTGGAGTAGGTAGATCCATAATTTTCTACGGGCAGACATATCTGTCTACCCTCTTTCTTTGCCGCTTGTTTATGTTTTTGATATCGGAATGTTCGGAACCATCTGAACTCGCACCAAACTCAGTGGGTAAGAACCCGTTATTATGTGTTTTAATTATGATAATAACCGCGTAAACTTAAAACAATGTGTGTTATATTATTTTTTACTGCCTAGTTTGGAAACATCACCAAAGTGGGAATATGTTCTGGAGGCGAATAAAAAACAGAACTCGTTGAGCTGAAAATTACGTTTTATTAATATATACGTCCCACTGCTGGGCACAGGCCTCCCCTCAATCAACCGGAGGGGGTATGGAGCATACTCCACCACGCTGCTCCACTGAGGGTTGGTGGAGTCTTGTCAAATGCTAAAATGTATCTTTTGGCCATCAAAACTCCCTCTACCTAAGGCGAAGTCAAAACCAACCACGCATATTAAAACAATTTTATACTCCCTAAAGCGTACCATGTTTAGAATAACAGCTGGACAGAGATATACTACATCGCTTAGCGCGAAAAAGACGAGAGATATATATCTGTCTCTTACGCACTAACGGTATACAACTTAGTAGGAAAGATATATAATGGCCCCGATTTCTGCAGACACCGCCTAATTTTATTTTAAGTTATATCCGTCATTTTCATATCCGTCGAAAAGGAAAGGGACGGATGATTCACAGCTCTTAATTTTAGGAAGAATGAGTAAATGAATGAATAACCCGGGCGAATCGAAAGATACGTCGCTGGTATGCAATCCGTTTGACGTGCTGTCTACTTAACTGTGTCGGGTTATTGACGGATGTAAAATTTTTAGACGGTTGGTTTAGATTTGTGCTTAAAATTGACTTGTGCTCCATAAATTTTATGCCTGTCGATTACCCGTCCCTTTCCTTTTCGGCGGATAAGAAAATGACATATATAACTTAAAATAAAATTAGATGGTATTTACAGGAATTAGCACCATTAACGGGTTCTTACCGCGTTTAAATGGGGATATGAGACTCCCGATATTATTATTATTTGAACCCGTTATTATGTGCTTTAATTATGATAATAACCGTGTAAACTTAAAACAATGTATAAGTTACACCCGTCATTTTCTCATCCGTTAAAAAAGAAAGGGACGGGTAATCGACAGGCATAAAATTTATGTAACACACGTCAATTTTAAGCAGAACTCTAAAACAACCGTCTAAAAATTTCACATCGGCCAATAACCCGACAGAGTTAAGTAGACAACACGTCAAACGGATTACATACCAGCGAGATACCTTTTTGATTCGCCCGGGTTATTCATTCATTTACTCATTCTTCCTAAAATTAAGAGCTGTGAATCATCCGTCCCTTTCCTTTTCGGTGGATAAGAAAATGACAGGTATAACTTAAGGTAAAATTAGGAGGTGTCTGCGGGAATCGGGGCCAATTATAATATGGTGGCCTCTACGTGTTGGCTTCGGCCCCACGCACGCCTTCCAAAAGTCCGGGACTCCATAGGCCCCGAGATATGGAAACGACATATAAATAATGAAAATAACAAAAAGGTTTATTTAGGTAAACCCCGCGTGATGGTATAAGGCCCGATCTCCCTATCCATCCATAGGGAAGGCCCGTGCCCCAGCAGTGGGGACGTTAATTGGCTGATGATGATGAGGTAAAATCTACGACACACATATAGAGATATCTCTTTATATAGATATCCCTTTCGCATCTGTCCTGGGGGGTTAAAATGGCCACATCGAAGCAATTAATCTAAGAAAGCAATATTGCTATTTGACATTTGTTTGCATTGCGCACTTACTTTTATATGCGCGAATGTCAAATTGCAATATTGCTTTCTTGGGTGAATTGCTTCGATGTGGCCATTTTAACCCCTCTACTATCATTCTAATCATACTAAGCTGTAAGGAGTATAGACAATTTAATTTTCTACTATATACAGTTAAAAAAAAATCAACATTTCGAACGAATCATAACTTGTTCCCCTCAATTTCGTTCCTATAATCAAATTTGAGAACGACGCGGCGAGGGGAATATATTCGTCTCTTTCACTCACTCAAAGTCGATCCGAGCTTCGCAAGGCACGTTAAGCCTTTGGTCCCGGTTACTAATTACTGATGTATGTAGTCGTTACATGAGCCATGTCAGGGGCCTTTGGCGGCTCAAGTCACCCTGACACCAGGGTTGATGAGGTTGGTAATTGAAGACCAAAGTGAGATGATCCTTCGGAGGGTTTCTAATTCGCTGGGCTCAGTTCGTGACTTATTGTAGATTTGCCGCAGATGACATTAACCATCGCTGAAGGCTCTCACCCGGTACAACGTTTAAGACAACAGGCCTGAGGGTGCCCAGTTGGGCGCGAATCTCGGCTCAGGGCGTCGTCTGAGAGGAAAAATATTTGAAAGAATTGATCGACCCTAGTGGGTCGATAGCGATAAGCGCTGGCTGAAATCGTCGACCAAGCCGGCGGGGTGGGTATCGGGGTCCTGAAGGGTTTGGTGTCGCGAGCTGATTGGCTGCCTCTATGGGTAGGGTAATCGGGTCGTCGGGATCGTATATTGCGTCCTTCGAGCTGGGTTCAGTGTAGTCACTTTTGCTCTGTGTGCGAGTGAGACAAGTATACACATATATATTCCCCTCTCCGCTGTCTCCAACCAATCCTAAAGTCAAAATAATAAAAATTTACAAATTAAATCCGAGATCAGCTAATGGTATTCACAATTGGAATTAATATTCGAATAATTCGCAAATATCCGAATGTTCGAATTACGAATTAATATTATACGAATTTTCATGAATATTAAATGTACATTTCTTCTATACCAGCGGAAACCTTGCCATATCACATAATACATTTTATTGGAATTTTGAATATTTATACGTTTTAGGTTAGCAATTTCCAAGTTTAGGACTGACATTGTAAGTTGTCTTTGATTACTTGTGGCTCTGCCCACCCCATGACTATCACGGGCGTGATGCGTGAGTCTATATAACGCATAAATGTTCAAAATCCGTGGTCACTGAGATATCAGTTGCGAAGTCAAAATCAATAAAAAAATTACGAAAAATTTATGTTAAAAAAATTTCCCATCTTTGGAACTTAGAACACCGCAATGAGAAACTTTCCAGGCTACATTCGTCAAAAACAATATAGATGGCGCTGTACAGATTTCCCTTCGTTTAACCTTCATTCATGAACAACCTCCGTGGTCTAGTGGTTACTATTCATTGGCCTTATACGTCTGTTTCAGACGATTTATGACGTCATTGCCTCGAAGAAATGCACTTTCTTTCATGGCTGTGCAAGCCAATCCTAGAGCGGCAAACTCTACCGCACACTCTGCAGGAGAAGTCTCCAACTGGTGGATTGTTGTCGGTTTGATGGCGTTTCATTCTCCTGCTCGCCAGTGTGTCAAACCAGGTGTGGTCATGAGTGTCGCGTCCATCGAGCACACGTGGTTACTATTGAGTCCTTACTATTAAAGTGTTCAACCAACTGGGCGACCACGGCTCAACCTACGTTACGATAAATAAATATTCAAAAGATATTCCATATTACCTAACCAATCTCTGTTGTTTATGTATAATTGTGAGTGACTAACACATTACATTTTTATCTGGAAAAATACATTTAGTGATTGGCTTTAAACTAATCGATAAAATTATTTATTTTATTATTAATAAAAATAGATTTTATTACAAAAAATATTTTCTTTAATTTATCATGTTTTCTAACACACAGCCTTCGTGGTCTAGTGGTTAGAGCGTTAGGCTCACGATCTGGAGGTCCGGGTTCGATTCCCGATGGGGACATTGTCGAAATCACTTTGTGAGTCCAATTTGTAATAAGGAGCAATGTCCTTGTCAAACAAAGAACTACACCAAGTGAATTCCACTATTCCTTTCGGGAATCGAACGTGGCCCTTCCCCCGACACCAACCCCGCCGGCGTGGTCGACGATTCCCCTCAATCAGCGCTTTTTGCTATCGACCCACTATGGTCGATTAATTCTTTCAAATATTTTGGTAAAGGACTTTTCAGGCTTGAATCACCTGATTGTCCGAAAAAGTAAGATGATTACGGAATCATCTTAATTCATCATCATCGTGCTTCGGAGGGCACGTTAGGCCGTTGGTCCCGGCTATTATCCGTAAAAACACCTCCACCAACCCGTATTGGAGCAGCGTGGTGGAGTATGCTCCATACCCCCTCCGGTTGATTGAGGGGAGGCCGGTGCCCAGCAGTGGGACGTATATAGGCTGTTTATGTATGTATGATGTAACCTTCACGGATAACAGACATATGCATCTTTGTTTTTGGGTATAAATGATGACCCTTTTTATTACACCAAGGTACAATTACAACTTCCACCCATTATTATTCTGATCAAAATAAAGAGAAGCAATATAGGTAGCAACATAATTCTATATAATGTGATGTGGTGTGTGTGTGTGATGTGTGTGTGGTGTGTGTGATGTGTGTGTGAGTGTGTGTGATGTGTGTGAGTGTGTGTGTGTGTGTGTGTGATTGTACTGTATTCATGTGTTATGTCTGATTGTTGAAATTTTAGTTCTGTGCAATAAAGTATATTTGATTTGATTTGATCCAAATATCAAACAACAATTATTTTTATATATGCTTCTGCCATTTACATTGTATTTTGGAATAATTATTTACCGGAGTAATGAGAAAATAGGTAATTGGGTCGTGAGGTTCAAGATAAATTATGAAATTCTCCACGAACAATTACGATTTTTAGTGATAAAAAAATATTTCCTCTTGTTCACTTTGTTTAAAAGTGTATAGTGTCGGCAGGGGGGTTAAAATCTGATTACTAAATAAAGACAGATCTGAAACTAACGAAAAACATTTTTCTTTTTTCTATTTATTCTATTTATGAATTTTAAACGAGAAAAACGTGATAATGGCCCCGATTCCTGCAGACACCGCCTAATTTTATTTAAAGTTATATCCGTCGAAAAGGAAAGGGACGGATGATTCACAGCTCTTAATTTTAGGAAGAATGAGTAAATGAATGAATAACCCGGGCGAATCAAAAGGTACGTCGCTGGTATGCAATCCGTTTGACGTGCTGTCTACTTAACTGTGTCGGGTTATTGACGGATGTAAAATTTTTAGACGGTTGGTTTAGATTTGTGCTTAAAATTGACGTGTGTTCCATAAATTTTATGCTTGTCGATTACCCGTCCCTTTCCTTTTCGGCGGATAAGAAAATGACAGATATAACTTAAAATAAAATTAGATGGTATTTACAGGAATTAGCACCGTTAAGTCCGACATTTTATGATTTGCATTGTTTTAAGTTTACGCGGTTATTATCATAATTGGGATGACAGTCATCCCGTGATCGTGGCACTTGCAACAGTGTCGAAATATCGGGGGTCTCATATCCCCATTTAAACGCGGTAAGAACCCGTTATTATGTGTTTTAATTATTTTATGACGTTTTTCTATGACGTCACAGGTGCTTTTTTAAACAAATTCCATAGTACATACATACATAAACTCACGCCTATTTCCCACCGGGGTAAGCAGAGACTATGGAATTCCATTTGCTTCGATCCTGACACACTTCTCTTGCTTCCTCCACATTCATCAATCGCTTTATACACGCACGCCGGTTCAGAGTAGATCGTATTGAACCTTTTCTAAGGACATCTCCAATTTGGTCATCGTAAATTCCATAGTGATTTCGTGTTTTGACGTTTAGTAAAAAGTAACTGATTTGACTAGTTGGAAACTAGCCGATTATGACGTTAAAGGTGTACAACACTATCTATATTGTTTTTTGGTGAACGTAACCTAAGTCCCTCGTTGAATATACATTTAAAAAAAAAAACGTTAATTTTTTTTATCAATTTTTCGCAACGGCATCCCAGTCTCAGACTAGAGTAATTTAATTTTTCGTTGTAGGTGTGGCAACACCGCCTAAAAGTCCCGAATATCGAAACTGTGTTGCCATTAGCTCCCTGTACATAGCTAGCTGCCTCTGATCCATTTGACCGGCCAAGCTGCTGTAAAGGGCACTCATGTACATGGGATCCATAAACGGAGTCATGGACACTGACTTCTGCATGTCCATCATCTGCCCCAGATTAGGCCCCATAGGACCCATACTCGGCCCCAAACTCTGACTCTTCTGCAAGTCCATGATTTGCTGAAGATTATTCTGGCCTTTGAATACGTTTTGCAGCAGATTACTCTGCATCATGTTCGTTTGGGAATCCCTGGAGCCGGATGAGCTGGTCGGCGAGATTTCGTCCCTGTTTATCTGGTAATTGGGGACGATTATGGGGCTTTTCTTGACTGAGGGGGACAGCTTCGCACCGCTTGGAGAAGGATATGGTTTGGGGTAATCTTTTGGCGGAGTCGGGGTTTTCGTTGAGACGAATTTCCCGTTCGACGACCGTTTCTGAGGTTGCCTATTCTTCGGTGGTGTTTGACTCTTGGGGTTGACTAGGGTGATTTCCAAATTGGACCCCACAACCGCCTTTCCGTCTATCAACGTGTAGTTTTTACTCAAGTTCTGGGCTTGAGAGACCTTTGGCGATGGAGATGGTGGTATCCTGACTATCTCCACTGCTGGCTTTTGCGCTGGCGGGGATGGCGCTTTGCAGGTCAGGTCTAAAACATCTTGTCTTAAAACCGGTGTGTCTTGCTTCTCTGTCGTTACCGTCTTTTGGGGTTTGATGGGGACGCCGTGGAGTATATGCGGTGGAAGCATGAAAGGGTCTTTTGGGTTCCCGTAGACGGTCTTTTCAGGCCCTGAAGTTCCGTAGGTGCAAGTAGCTTGGATCACTTTAGGGGGCTGGATTCCGTTGGCGTAGTTCTGTGGTATGATGTTGTACATTTGGAATAGAGATGCTTGGGTCATGATTTGGTGTTGGACTGCGGGGTTTAGGGGGTGAGGGACTAGGCCTGTGGGGGGTAGGGACCATGTGGCCGGCAGGGCTGTCACCTGGAGCCCGCGTTCTTTGAGGATGTCCAGTTTCTTCTTCTTGGTCGACTGTGGGCTTTCGGGATATTCGTCCAGGTCGATGATTTCTGGCGTTTTCGGTTTGTACGGTACCTGAGGATGGGAAAGAATTCGTTAGAAAGAAATAACACATTGGCCCTGATTCTTTCAGACACCTCCTTACTTTATTTTAAGTTATACGCGACATTTTCTTATCCGCCGATACGGAAAAGGACGGATGATACCGGGTCGGTATCGGGGTTCTGAAGTATTTGGTGTCGCGAGCTGATTGCCTGCCTCTATGGCTAGAGTAATCGGGTCGTCGGGATCGTATATTACGTCCTTCGGACGCCGATACTTTTCAGTGCCGTCCCTGAGCGGGATGTATTCGGAAGCCGCAACTACCAGGGGATTTGGGTGGTGCGGAGCAGAATCGAAAAAAACGTTTTGAGCTATTGTCGGGAGACATAGGTCAAAAGGAACCACGGGTCACCCGATGGAGAATGCTAAACCGACAAGAGCGTGGCTCCTAAATGGATGATCTCTTATTTTTCGCCGTTCCCTCACTGCTGAGGATCGCGACCACAGGTTATGGTTTCCCACTCGGTACGGCTATATGCTACGTGGACCGCCCTCTGTATGCTGCCGCCCACCGTCTTCTTCACGATGTCAGACCACGTCGTAGGCGCACGTTTGCCATCCATTTGCCCAACGATGATCTGCTTCTCCAGACTGTGCTTCGGAGACCGCATAATATGTCTGAAGAAGCTTAGGGCACGATTCTGGCATATTGAGGAGAGCCGCGTCGCTGCTCTTTTAAATGGTTGATGATGATGATATGTGTACTAACCTCAACAATCTCATCATCGCTGTTGCTGTTCTGTTTCTGCGGTGGTGGGTGGTGGACTCCGAAGTTGGTGATGGACGGCAGGGAAGGCGGGGACGAGGACGCCGAGTCCGGTCGCAGCGGGCCCACTGGCGCTGTGGAGTGATCAATACCATGCTATAAGGGGTTTAAAAAGGCCAAATCCAAGTAATTCATGTAAAAAAAAGCAATATTGCTGATATTATATTTTAGACTAATTATTTGGCCTTTTTATCCATCCCTTCAGGTATGCTCAATCCTATGACAAGCCGCCATTGCTAGCCCATTGACGACGTAAGTGTTGCCATTAAATTGGTATCTCCAACATTCCAAGGACGCAAATTTTACTATTGAAAATTAAGTGAATTACTGACTAATGTATTTAATTACGATTACTTGTCACATATATAAATAACATTAAAACTGTAAGTAAATCTTTTACTATAAGTTCAAAATATCCTTGCAAAGTAAATTAAAAACATTGGCCGTGGGTAAATTACCCAATTTTTTTACAAAACGGCGACGCAGGGTGAGATGACGTCAGCTGGGCAAACCTTGAAATGTTAGCTGTCACTTTTGAGCATACTAGCCGGGTCTGAACGACAACCGAGCCGACCAATAGCAGTTTTTTTTTATATATATTTATTCGTGTACAACATGCCAATCATAATTAATTGCTAATTTCGTTAAAATTCGGGACGCTAAGAATGTTTTCTTTTTGTTTTTTTTTTTTTGGCGTCCGTTTGACGTCCATCTACGTAGATAGCATTCGTATCGTTTATTGGTCGAAGCGCTTGGTTATAATTCGCGCCGCGCGCGTTGCGGTTGCAATGCAGGCCAGGCAGGTTTTGTCTATGCCCCCTGTCCACCCCTTTTGTACTCACGCGTGTTGGCGGCGGAGTGCGCAGGCCGCGTTGGCTTGACCCTCACAGCGCGCAGCGAGCTGCGGCCCGCCGGCCGGCCCGCCTTCAGCTGCGCCAACAACAATCATATCAGAATCAGAGAGAGAGAGAGAGAGATCATGAGTATTTATTCGCATAACAATTACAAGTCAACTCTGGATTCGTGTAAACCTATATTCAAGGATCTTGGTCTACTGGCCCAGAAGTTCACGTTCAAAATGAAAAATTAGATAGAGGGGCTCATTAGCTACCAGAAACATCCCCATGTATGTTCAGCAATTTACGGTTTAGGAGATATGACCCATTTTGTGCCTTTTTCTAGATTTTCTACCTTACTTCAGAAATAACCATTTTGTCGCTGTCCCTTTCTTAATAATTCTTTTATTTTACTTAAAAAAAAAAACAAATGAATTCTGACAGTTCTGTCACATTCAAATTTCAAATTCAGTTCTATCAGTTCCTTCATTCGGAGAAAAACGATTTTTTATTTAGACGGACCTATTATTCCATTGAGCCGCCAAAGGCCCCTGACATGGCTCATGTAACGACTACTTACTTACATCGGTAAGTAGTAACCGGGACCAACGGCTTAACGTGCCTTCCTAAGCACGAATCATCTTTCGGACAATCAGATAATCAGCCTGTAATGTCCTAACCAAACTAGGGACCACAAAGTAATATTTTGTGATATGTCCCCAAAGGGATTCGAACCCGGGACCTCCGAATCGTGAGTCCAACGCTCAACCACTGACCACGACTTATTTTCGAATTAAGTAACAATGAGTACGACGTTTGACCGCTTGTATTGATGACGTCACAGGACAGTGTATCCATACAAACTCCATAGAGAACTTTCGTTTTGACGTTTCGTAAAAAGTATCTCATTTGACTAGGTTGTCAAGTAGCCTATTCAGAATGAAAAGATTTAAACATAAAAAAGTTTAAAATTAACTTAAAAAAATTCCTAATTGAGAAAAGTTTTTACACACTGCAAGAGTTTTTCTTACATGATAAATAGAATAGAATAGAATAGAAAAAGTTTATTATAAAAGGACGCCACACACACAAAAAAGACAACAACATCATATCAAATTTCCACTAAAACAATTACAAAAAACCAAGACGGATGTTAGTCGAAATGATCATAAGGTGGTGGTGGACGTCCTGAGATAAAAGGGCCTCACTCAGCACAAGTCGCGGCGTGAACCACGACGCTGATATTATGTGGAGCCTGTTGGGTGACGCACGAACATCGTATTTCATAAACATGTGTTAATGGTGTATGTATTCAAATTCAATTCCAAAATATACATTATAATGGTGCTAATTCCTGTAAATACCATCTAATTTTATTTTAAGTTATATCTGTCATTTTCTTATCCGCCGAAAAGGAAAGGGACGGGTAATCGACAAGCATAAAATTTATGGAACACACGTCAATTTTAAGCACAAATCTAAACCAACCGTCTAAAAATTTTACGTCAGTCAATAACCCGACACATTAATTTACTCATTCTTCCTAAAATTAAGAGCTGTGAATCATCCGTCCCTTTCCTTTTCGACGGATACGAAAATGACGGATATAACCTAAAATAAAATTAGGCGGTGTCTGCAGGAATCGGGGCCATTATATACCAAAAATAGACTGTAAGTGATGTAGATTTTGTTGTTATTAATAGTTTTTAAGATTTTCATAGTTATTTTTAGATTAAGTTTGTTTAATGTTAAGTACTTATTATTTTTTTTATTTATTTTTTTTGTATTTCTGGCCTAATGTAATTTCTTGATATTTTTGTTTGTTTTTGTTATACCCTCCCGGGTCCATATGTGATACTATAGTATTTATAACAACTGTTTACCATATGGTGTGCAATAAATACTTTGACTTTGAAACTAACCTGATCAGGGGGCGCGCCGTTTGGCGTGTGTCCATTCACGGCATACTTGTCTCCCAGGGTAGACAGGCTGCTGAGAGCACTGCTCGGCTCTGTCTTGGTTAAGTCTTTCAGGAATGTCGTTTCTGTATCGCCTGTCGAAACATTAAACAAGTTATTAATACCACAATCCTGACCTGTCAAGTCCGGAACCGTCAAATATCCGGACCTATCAAATATGGGATACGGTCACCCATCCTATGACCGGCCTTTGCGAAAGTTGCTTAACTTCAACAAACGCAGACCGAGCGCGTTTACCGCTGCGCCACCGAGCTCTTCGGAGAGGTAATATGCTCACCTAATCTCTGCTGGAGTTCCTTCAACAGTAGACTACTATTTTCAGCGAGGGTCCCCCCGATCTGGTCCACCACCGTGGCGCTGGACACCAGGTATTTGGCCGACAGCTCCTCGACGAGCCCACTGTGCTCCTCGAACAGTTTTATCACGCTCTGCTTTTGTTTGTCGGGGTCTGGCGAGAAGGAGAAAGATATATATTAATAATGGACCATACAACAAAATAATATTGTTTATTGTAAACAATAGTACAAACGCTACGGGACCGACACATGTCGCTACGGGAACCATATATCTCGCTATGAGAGCGATATATATCGTTACGGGAGCGATATATCTCGCATAGGGTGCGATACATCTCCCTAAGGGACAGACACATGTCGCTATGGAAGCGACATATCTCACTATGAACGCGAGCACATCTTGCTATGGGAGCGATATATCTCGTTACGGGAGCGATACATCTCGCTACGTGAACGACATATCTCGCTACGGGGGCGATACATCTCACTATGTGAGCGGTATGTCTCGATACGGGAGCGATACATCTCATTTACGAGAACATCTCGCTACGTGATGATGTAGTAACTAGTAAGCCACTTGCCCGGCCAAGTAACAGTACTCAAATAAAAAAAAATACTCACCGATGAGCTGCAAATAAATACATAAATAAAAACGAGTACGTTCGCGGAAGCTTCAAAGTAGCCCCTATACCCGATAAGCTGAAAGAAAGTCGTTTGAGGTGGTATGGCCACGTAATGCGGAGAGACCAGCAGCATGTAGTCCACACAGCTCTTTGCCTGCCCGAGAACAAAAGAGGCAGAGGTCCTTATACTTGGTGGACCAGCATGTAGCGGACCCAACTAGTTGGCCACCTAGTTCCGCTCACATGCAACAGATGAAGAAGAAGAAGCAGAAGGTTGCGTGTTCATATCACGTCGGGGTCACCAGTTTTGGCGGCGAGGATGTGCTGCCGCCAAAGGATGTTTTCGGGGTACCGAACTGAGCATAGTACCCCGCTAGCCACAAGTTGGTAGTGTGACTAGGGATCGACGATCCAACAGTGTTGTGTTGGAAGTTGTATATATGCGTCTTGCCGTGTAAACTTCGATACCGCGTTTCACGACCGCTTGAAGAATGTGGCGCCATCTGTTGCATGTGAGCGGAACTAGGTGGCCAACTAGTTGGGTCCGCTACAAGCATGTCCCGATTATTGAAAAATGAAAATTTACCCGACCCGACAACCCTAGACAGAATGTCATGGCGCCGCAAAATTAGGAGAGCCGACCCCACCTAAAGTGGGACAGCACAAGGAAGAAGACTCACCGATGAGCTGCGCCGCGTGTTTGACAGTGATGGTGGGCTTGTCATGGTGCAGGGAGCCACCCGTCCGGCCAAGTGGTGACTGCTTGTCGTGTTGGGGCAGCGACTCCAGGAACTCCCTGTTGAGCTGCTCGGCAGTGTGCGACGTCACCACCTCGCCCGTGGGGGTCGGGCTGCGAGACTCGCCAACCTCTATAGTGTCTATGACCTGGGAACATAGAATAAGGAATAATACTACGTATACTACGTATAGAACAGCCTCCGTGGTCCAACAGCCTCCGTGGTCTAGTGGTTAGAGCGTTAGGCTCACGATCTGGAGGTCCGGGTTCGATTCCCGATGGGGACATTGTCGAAATCACTTTGTGAGACTGTCCTTTGTTTGGTAAGGACTTTTCAGGCTTGAATCACCTGATTGTCCGAAAAAGTAAGATGATTCCGTGCTTCGGAGGGCACGTTAAGCTGTTGGTCCCGGCTATTAGCCGTAAAAACACCTTCACCTACCCGCATTGGAGCAGCGTGGTGGAGTATGCTCCATATCCCCTCCGGTTGATTGAGGGGAGGCCTGTGCCCAGCAGTGGGACGTATATAGGCAGTTTATGTACTACGTATAGAGCGGCAACTCTCCGCTCCCCACCAGCGGCTGAGCTAGGTTTACCTCACCCCCTCGGTCTTACTTTAGTCTTCAATCGTATGGCGTCAGACGTCACACACACAGATGCGCGTGTACGATAACTTCAATGTGTAGTGTCTGTGGAAAACGTTTGTTTGTATGAAGTGTCCAGAGGACAGCCTCACAAAGTGATTTCGACATTGTCCTCATCGGGAATTGAACCCGGACCTCCAGATCGGGAGCCTAAAACATCTGTCTATTGAGTCATTGAAAAGATATTTACCTGTTTCTCATCCTCTATTTTTCCGTTGGGTTTCAGTCGACCGTTTCGACGTTCGTGGTTCTCATACTGGAGTAGGAACCTGCAATTATGATCAACTTTAAGACACCAGCTGTAACTTGATATTAAGATCTTTAGGCGTTGTCGGGGCATTTATTTATTTATTTATAAAAGGTACACCAACAGTTTATATTATTAGCAATTATTGTTACGGGAGTGATATGTCTCGCTTTGAGAGCGATACATATCTCTATGAGTGCGAGCACATTCTGCTATGGAAGCGATAATTCTCGCTAAGGAACCGACACATGTCGCTATGGGAGCGATATATCTCACTATGAGTGGGACACATATTGCTACGGAATGATACTTATTGTTACGGGGGTGATATGTATCGCTATGAGAGCGATACATATCTCTATGAGCCCGAGCACATCTCGCTAAGGGACCGACACATGTCGCTATGGAAGCGATATATTATATACAATAAGATTCCCATTGACATTCATAATTTGCCTTTCAACTGTTTTAAGACAGTAGTTAAACAAAAACTTTACAAAAAAGGTTATTATAAAGTTAGTGATTATTTAGAAGATATGAATGCATGGGATTAACTGTCTGAGAACTGATACTGGTGCTAATTCCTGTAAATACCATCTAATTTTATTTTAAGTTATATCTGTCATTTTCTTATCCGCCGAAAAGGAAAGGGACGGATAATCGACAAGCATAAAATTTATGGAACACACGTCAATTTTAAGCACAAATCTAAACCAACCGTCTAAAAATTTTACATCAGTCAATAACCCGACACGTTCATTTACTCATTCTTCCTAAAATTAAGAGCTGTGAATCATCCGTCCCTTTCCTTTTCGACGGATATGAAAATGACAGATATAACTTAAAATAAAATTAGACGGTGTCTCCAGGAATCGGGGCCATTAGGCAGCTAAATTACTCCATTGTATAATAATTTTTTATGTTTATTTTTTTTAAAGAACGTCTAGGGCCCTGTGCCGAGGTTTTGACAGGTCCGGTTTTTTTACAGAAGCCACTGCCTGTCTGACCTTCCAACCCGACGGGAAAACCAGCTCAATACAAGTTAGGTCACATACCTCCGAAAATGCATTTCTCGGGAATGTGGGTTTCCTCACGATGTTTTCCTTCACCGCTGAGCACGTGATAATCATTTATGATCCAAACATGAATTCGAAAACAAATTCGATAATCATTGGTTTAGGCCTGTGCTTGATTCGAACCTGCGCGCGACCAGTCACCATCTAATTATATTTTAAGTCAAACGAGAAAAAAATCCACTTGATATTAACTCAGAATCATGATCTGAATCATCCCCCTCAGTATTCGTTACTTCCCTCATTCAGCGCTTATCGCTATCGACCCACTAGGGTCGATTCTTTCAAATATATTTCCTCTCAGACGACGCCCTGAGCCGAGGTTCGCGCCCAACTGGGCACCCTCAGGCCTGTTGTCTTAAACGTTGTACCGGGTGAGAGCCTTCAGCGCTCCCCATTTGTCCGGCCAAGTAGTTAATGCCATCTGCGGCAAACCTACAATAAGTCACGTCAAAAAAAAAAAAAAAAGTATTCGTTACGGTGTCACTAATACCGTGTACGATCACGAGCATTAATATGTATACACTTTGGTACCATGTCACATTATCTTTTTTGTCAAATTGAACTGTAAGTCTCACTAAATGTCAAATATGTTAGGACAGAGTCCTAAAGTGGGTACATTATATTGCTCATGACTGTACAGGTTAGGTCTCACCTCTCATAGAGGCTGCGCACCCTGGCTGGACGGTCGGCGTGCACCTCCCTCCACAGTTTACCACGACACACTGCCTCGTAGCCGCCCAGCTCCGACACCTTGCTGTACAGACTTCGGAGGGACACTACAAACAAAAATAATAGGATATCATTATTTAACGGCCGCCGTGGTCCAGTGGTTCAGCAGCGTTGGGCTCACGACCCGGAGGCCCCGGGTTCGAATCCCGGTGGGGACATATCACAAAAATCACTTTGTGATCCCTAGTTTGGTTAGGACATTACAGGCTGATCACCTGATCGTCTGAAAGTAAGTATGTAGTCGTTACATGGGCCATGTCAGGGGCCTTTGGCGGCTCGATAATAACCCTGACATCAGGGTTGATGAGGCTGGTGTTCCACCTCACAACCCACACGGTAAGGAGACTATTTCACTGTAATGTTCGCTTTATCGGAATTGCGGAATCATCCCCCTGAGTATTCGGTACAGTGTCAACACCCTGTATATAATAGAAATATAAATGTTTTAATGCGACCATGTGTTCGTAAAAATTGTGGTGTTGTAAAAATACAGAAGTAAGTATTATAGTATCAACATGGACCCGGTAAGGGCACTGCAACTGGTAGAGAGGACAACATACTTAATTATTAGTCAGCGATACAATTTGTATTTATCATACTTACTATATTTTAACAATATTATTGCACTTATATTTTAAGTATTGTTTTATATGTTTTCTATGGTTTAATTTATAAAAACGTTGATTTTTTTTTGTTTTTTTTTTATTTTGATTTGAAAATGTTATTAAGAATAATCATTTTAATTTATCATTTATATGCTCATTAACTGTGTAATAGCTTTTAGTGATAAGTAGTAGCTTTAATTGTTTTATAAATAATAGGGCTGTAACTCACGGTGCTTGAGCGCATGCGTGACGGCCCTGCTCTCCTGCCGCGGGCGGTAGAACTGCCGCAGCTGCTGCAGGAACTGGCGGTCCTCCGGGCTGCTGACCGCCTCCTCCTCGGAGGACGACTGCTGCTTGTCTGACGCACCGTTGCGGAGGGACAGGCGGCGCGGGGATATCTGCATGAGAGGGATTACATTATTAAACGGTAGTAGACTAGGAGTGCTGCGTGTGGGAGCGAGATTTGGAGGTGTGGGAGCCTGACCCGGAAGTGTGGGAGCCTGACCCGGAAGTGTGGGAGCGTGACCCGGAAGTGGGGAGCGCGACTCGGAGGTGTGTAAGCGTGACTCGGAGGTGTGAGAGCATGACCCGCAAGTGTGGGAGCATGACCCGGAGATGTGAGTGCGTGACCTGGAAGTTTGAGATCGGGACCCGAAAGTGTGTGAGCGTAACCCGGAGGTGTGTGAGCGTAACCCGGAGGTGTGTGAGCGTAACCCGGAGGTGTATGAGCGTGACCTGGAAGTGTGGGAGCGTGATCTGGAAGTGTGGGAGCGTGACCCGGAGGTATGGGAGAGTGACCCGGAGGTATGGGAGCGTGACCCGGAGGTGTGGGAGCGTGACCCACCTTGTGCTCCTTGGGCTCCGGCTCGGGCGCGTCGGGCTCGCTGTCGCTGGAGCGTGAGCAGGGCGTGTGGTCCCGCGAGCGCAGCGCGCGGCGGCGGCGGCCTCGCGGGCGGCCCTTGAGGCGCGGCGCCAGGTGGTTACACACGAACTCGTGGCCCTCCAGCTCGGGGTACTCGAATGTCTCCTGGAAGATGAAGGGGGGATTGTTATTATTTTGTCTACTCTGTGGTTTATTTTGTCAAAACACATAATAACGGGTTCTCACCGCGTTTAAATCAGGGATATGACACTCCCGACATTTCGACACTGTTGCAAGTGCCATGATCACGGGATGACTGATGAGATTAGAGTGGAGTAGGTAGATCCAAAATTTTCTACTGGCAGACATATCTGTCTACCTACCCTCTTTGCCTTTCTTTTTTTGTTTTTTTTTTTTTTTTTTTGAGTCTCATATCCCTGATTTAAACGCGGTAAGAACCCGTTATTATGTGTTTTGAATATGTAGGTACGTATCAGTAGATAAAATAGTTACACTTTGAATCGTCAATTTTTACATAACGAACGTCTCATCTGCCTAAAACTACTGCAGCTTCTCACAACCTGTATAGCCGGGGGAAAGAAGCTGCAAGAAAAACCTCGGCACAGGGCCCTAGACGTTCTTTTTTTAAAAAAACTACATAAAATATTGTTATACAATTGAGTAATTTAGCTGCCTAATATCAGTTCTTAGACAGTTAATCCCATGCATTCATATCTTTTAAATAATCACTTTTACGGTAAATGCTTAATTGGCAAGCATATATACCAAGTTTTTCCATTTATAATGCTGTTTGTAAAAGTTTCATAATGTATTGCTGTATGTGTACAGTCATGAGCAATATAATGTACCCACTTTAGGACTCTGTCGCACTAACATATTTGACATTTAGTGAGACTTACAGTTCAATTTGTGAAAAAAGTTAATGTGACGTGGTACCAAAGTGGCTCGTGACCTAAATAGATAAATAAAACAATTTTTTTTGCAAAGTTTCTGCTTAACTACTGTCTTAAAACAGTTAGAAGGCAAATTCTGAATGTCTGAATTTTACGATGTCGAGTTGGGACTGCAGTTCTAAGTAAATATTTATTTCCTCTACAAAAACACATACAGAAATACAATATTTGTAGAGGCTGGCCTCAATTAGGATACCCTGTGTTTTAGGACTCCTGGCCTTGTGTTGTACCTTGCAGTAGAGTATGCTGGTGTTGTTGGTGCTGGCCGCGTACCCGCCGAGCGCTGCCACCAGGGAGTCCCGCAGCCATGCGGCCTGGATGCCCTCCAGCCGCGCCAGCAGCGCCCGGTACCGGCAGTAGCGCGGGTACGAAAACACCACCACCCCGGGGGAGTTGACATCCTCCTCTGCAACAGGGGGAGGGGGGATGGTCATATACATGGTATAAGAAGACCAGGCTCAATCCTATGACAAGCCGCCATTGCTAGGCAATTGATGACGTAAGTGTTACCATTGGTATCTCTAACATTCCAACCCTGGTGTCAGGGTTATTATCGAGCCGCCGAAAGCCCCTGACCCGTGCTCACAACAGTAAGTAGTAACCGGGACCAACGGCTTAACGTGCCTTCCGAAGCACGGATCATCTTACATTCGGACAAGCAGGTGTCTGTAATGTCCTAACCAAACTAGGGATCACAAAATGTTTTTAGTGATATGTCCCCACCGGGATTCGAACCAGAGACCTCCGGATCGTCCAACGCTCAAACACGAGACCACAGAGGCCGTCATCGAGGCCAGTAACGACCTATAATTCCATACTTTTGCGACGGAAAATTCCACTTGATATTAACAACATCATCCCACTCCCAGTACTGACCTATAAGGCTCTTCTCCTTGTCGATGTCGCTGAAGTCCAGGCTGGTGTGGTGGAGCGGGTCGGAGGCGGGCGCGGCGGGCGGCGGGGGGGCGCAGGCGCCGCGCCACACCGCTCGCAGCCCGCAGCCGAAGCCCTCGCCCGAACAAAACCAGGACACCAGGTCTGACGCGCGGACCACCACCTTCTCGTTCAGGGCGAGCACTTCATCCTGGAACAAGAGATTCAAATTCAAATTCGTAAATATCTTTATTCAGTTGGTAACATAGTTACACTTTGAATCATCACTTTTTCCATAACGAACGTCTCATCCGCCTAAAACTACTGCAGCTTCTCGCAACCTGTATACCTGGGGTTGACACTCCAACAGTATCCTGAAGACGTTATATGATAGGTGGGGATCCCTTCTAAAAAGGTGCAAGAGCTTCACGCTTTATAAGTTTGTTTTTATGTTTTTTTTTTTATGTGACTTATTGTAGATTTGCCGCAGATGGTATTAACTGACACTGACAAATGGGGAGCGCTGAGGGCTCTCACCCGGTACAACGTTTAAGACAACAGGCCTGAGGGTGCCCAGTTGGATGCGAACCTCGGCTCAGGGCGTCGTCTGAGAGGAAGAATATTTGAAAGAATTAATCGACCCTAGTGGGTCGACAGCGGTAAGCGCTGAATGAGGGAAATCGTCGACCACGAGCTGAATCATCCCTCTCAGTAAACACCCTGTGGTCACCTAAGTTTGTTCACACGAACAATAAAAAAAATCTTGGTCTGCTGCTGGATTGCAATATGTCGTGGACCTCTCACATTAATCAGGTTAGTAGAAAAATGCATGCTGCATTCCACTCACTGAAGCGTCTTCAGAGTTTTCTTCCCCTTAAGACTAAAATCTCTCTGGCTCAATCCCTCATGCTCCCTATAGCTGATTACGCGGACTCCTGTTTCCTTGACGCCACTGAGGAGCTTGTCAAAAAGCTTGAGAGGCTTCAGAATCTGTGTATTCGCTTTATTTTTGGCCTTCGCAAGTATGATCATGTTTCGGAACACAGAAAACAGTTGAGATGGCTCCCGATTAGGTATCGACGGCGATATCATATACTTGTTCTTCTTTTCAATGTTTTAAATAATACCTCATCGCCACGATACCTGCGGGAGCGTTTCACGTATTTCGCCTCATCTGGTCGCACTCACCGTCCCCTTTACAACTTGCACCTGAAAACTCCCCCCTATTCTACGCAAATGTACGGTGACTCTTTTACCGTGCAGGCCGTCAAACTGTGGAACGCGCTACCCAGGGTCACTCGGGAATGTGACACGGTGGGTAGTTGTAAAAGGAACTTGAAGGAATATTATTTGAGTCTTGCTTGAGTTGCATTAGTCGTATTTGTATATAATATATATATATATTGTATATAGTGTGGATTTTTATAAACCAATATAGAAAGTATAAATATAATATGTTTATATATTTATGAAATATATATTGTATTATAATTTATTTAAATGTGGTTTGTAGGTTTAGGTTAATATTGTGTCTTATATTAGTATAAGTAATTATGTAATTTCTAAATAATTTGTACGTGTATGTATGTCTATCTATATAATATTATACGTTGAAAGTCTCTCTTGTCACGTAGGTAAGCTGGAAGAAATCTCTTCGTTTAGAGATAAGCTTGCCTGTACTATCTGTTTTCTTTGTATGTTTCTTGTGTCTGTTTCATTGTGTACAAATAAATAAATAAACAAAAAATAATATTTTCTTACTTATTTTATTGTCTTCTTAAGGCACTACTTGGCCGGCCAAATAGGTAACACCGACTCACCCAGTAACAGACAAAGTCACAGTAAACCTAGTAAGCATAAAATTTCGCCGATATATGTATGTAATATGTAAAATGATAAGTGTACATAATTAATATCAGGCAAAATAAATCTGCCGAGTTGATTAGTGCTGCGCCTAGTTCAAGTAACTAGTATTTCAATAACAGTACAAAACCCGTTGGTCCCGGTTTCTACTGGTAGATAGAAAAGAATCGATTAACTTAATATCTGGGGGTCCGGGTTCGATTCCCGTTGGGGACATTGTCGAAATCACTTTGTGAGACTGTTCTTTGTTTGGTAAGGACATTGCAGGCTTGGATCACCTGATAAATAATAATAAAAATAATAATAATAAGTATATTCAAAATTAGCTCTAAATACCTAGTATCCTAGATACCTAGTACGAAGTTCCCATCCCTACGGGTCGGTCGACAACCCTGCGAAATTACGGACAAGCGCCCTGGGAAGGGGAGAAGGCAGGGGCGTACTCAGGTGCAATTATTTGCGAATGTGTGATGTATGAAAGTTGGCTAAGGTGATATGGCGGACCCAACTAGTTGGCCACCTAAGAGCTGTAATTGTCTTTAAATCATCTGAAAAGATGGATGAGGCCTAAGTAAGTAATTCTAACGTCCCCACTGCTGGGGCACGGGCCTTCCCTATGGATGGATAGGGAGATCGGGCCTTAAACCATCACGCGGGCCCAGTGCGGATTGGTGGTTATTAACGACTGTTAATGCAGCCGGGACCAACGGCTTCACGGCCTTCCGAAGCAAGGAGGAGCTCGAGATGAAAACTTTTTTTGTGGTCACCCATCCTATGACCGGCCTTTGCGAAAGTTGCTTAACTTCAACAATCGCAGACCGAGCGCGTTTACCGCTGCGCCACCGAGCTCCTCAACAATTGTCTTACCGTGTAACATGTAAAAGTAAATAAATAATAACTCATTCCAGATTTCTGTTTCACTGTCTTTTGATTCCCCAGCCGGCTGCAGCTGATAATCAGCGTTATAGTCTAGCTACAGCTAGGCCGTGACAATTGCTGAGCTGAAGCCGTTTCGGCATTAAGTATAATAATTATTAAGTAATTTAATTACCTAAGTATGTTTTGTAATTAATGTCAAGTCATCATCATCATAATTAAAACACATAATAACGGGTTCTTACCGCGTTTAAATGGGGATATGAGACTCCCGATATTTCGACACTGTTGCAAGTGCCATGATCACGGGATGACTGATGAGATTGGAGTGGTGGTGGTGGGGAGTCTCATATCCCCATTTAAACGCGGTAAGAACCCGTTATTATGTGTTTTAATTATGATAATAACCGCGTAAACTTAAAACAATGTCTTCATCATCAATTTAAGAGCCACGCTCTTGTCGGTGTAGCATTTTCCATTCCAGTCTATCAAAGGCCAATTCCTTGACTTCCCTATAAGACACCCTATTTTACAGCGTTGAGGAATATAAACAACATCGACTTTGTTTTTAGTGTAAGTTTAACGTGTAAGATTATTTTTTATTATTTTATTTTGATATTGGCCCCGATTCCTGGAGACACCGCCTAATTTTATTTTAAGTTATATCCGTCATTTTCATATCCGTCGAAAAGGAAAGGGACGGATGATTCACAGCTCTTAATTTTAGGAAGAATGAGTAAATTAATGTGTCGGGTTATTGACTGACGTAAAATTTTTAGACGGTTGGTTTAGATTTGTGCTTAAAATTGACGTGTGTTTATTTGATTACCCGTCCCTTTCCTTTTCGGCGGATAAGAAAATGACAGATATAACTTAAAATAAAATTAGATGGTATTTACAGGAATTAGCACCCATGTATGTGTTTGTTGTAATAGTTTGTTAGGTATATTGTAAGTAAGTTATAGTCCCACTTTTGTTTTAGATTGTAATGTAGTTTAAGCTTGTTTTTATTTATTTTTTATTTCCAATTTCCAACACAATGTAAAGTTGTTACAAGGAATAAATGAATATGAATATGACACGACGTTCGCCTTCTCTTTAATCTGTTCCATGTAAGCTCTTCTTGGTTTTCCCCTTCCTCGCTTTCCTTTCTCTTTTTCCTTTTAATGTTAAGTATGCCGAATAAATATTTTTTTCTTTCTTTCTTTCTTCTTTTTCTTGGTGCAAGTCCGGTACCGGAGTTGTTTTTTTTTTTAATAATAGGAGCCAAACAGAACATCGTTCGCCGAGTCCGACCCTGCAACATTCTAAATGAAGGGGGGCGAACTAAAATTGCTTTCAAATAAGTAACCAGCCTATGGTAGTATTCTGGTTGCGAGGGCGATATCGTTTCTACGTCGTTTCTATACCTAATCTAGCGGAACGCTATGGCCGTTTTGACATTACAAAGTGCTGAAATTCGCGCCGTCAATATATTTATAAAAATAAATGAGTAAGCAACTTGAACATAACCAGCCTATATACGTCCCACTGCTGGGCACAGGCCTCTCCTCAATCAACCGGAGGGGGTATGGAGCATACTCCACCACGCTGCTCCAATGCGGGTTGGTGGAGGTGTTTTTACGGCTAATAGCCGGGACCAACGGCTTAACGTGCCCTCCGAAGCACGGAATCATCTTACTTTTTCGGACAATCAGGTGATTCAAGCCTGAAAGTCCTTACCAAACAAAGGACAGTCTCACAAAGTGATTTCGACAATGTCCCCATCGGGAATCGAACCCGGACCTCCAGTTCGTGAGCCTAACGGCTCTAACCACTAGACCACGGAGGCTGTTAACACAATAAAGTGAAGTTAATTTCATTTTAAACATCATTTTCTAATATCGTGTTTTTTTTTTTGACGTGACTTATTGTAGATTTGCTGCAGATGGCATTAACTACTTGGCCGGACAAATGGGGAGCGCTGAAGGCTCTCACCCGGTGAATATCGTGTAAGTTGTGTGGTGAATTACCAACCTCATCAACCTTGGCGTTAGGGTTACTATTGAGCCGCCAAAGGCCCGTGACATGGCTCATGTAACGATTACTCACTTACATCAGTAAGTAGTAACCGGGACCACCGACTTAACGTGCTCTCGCCTTACTTTCGGACAATCAGGTGATCAGCATGTAATGTCCTAAGCAAACTAGAGATCACATTTTTGTGATATGTCTCAACCGGCATTTGAACCCGGGACCTCCGGATCGTGATCTCAACGGTGAACCACTGGACCACAGAGGCCGTTATTAAGTTTATTAATAAAACTAAAATTGCCGCCTGCATGTTTCTCAGAATACTCCTTTCAATTTATGGTTGGCATTTACGGGGGATGTTTAAAAGTAATTCGCCCTATTTCTAATTCCCTAATAATATAAACCAAGGAATCTGTTTGTTCAACAATCACTAGTTTACCGTGCTACTGTATCCCTATTGGGGTAGTCAGAGGTACATCCATAGCAGGATGAACTAAGTATCCACGCCTCACCGAGCTGTCTGTTAGACCAACGTGATAGGTCTTCTTCTTTGCGAGTCGATGGCGATCGAAGCTAAATTTTTGCTGACCAATAATTGGCCACGCTTACGGCATTGTCAGTGGCTTCGTACAGGTCTTCAATAGTGCAGGTGTTAGGGCACTTAGGTGGTGAGCCGTATCGCCGTCTATACACATAAGTCTATATTTAAATACCGGTTCCATAAACATTACATAAGCACACGGCTATATCTCAATTGGGGTAGTCAGAAGTACATCCATCGCAAGATGAACTAAGTACCCACACCTCACAAAACCTTCTGTTACACCAAAAACTTTATCTATATTGAAATATTTGACGTTCTCTTTACTATTAATCGCGCCCAACTGGGCACCCTCAGGCCAGTTGTCTTAAATTTTGTACCGGGTGAGAGCCTTCAGCGCTCCCCATTTGTCCGGCCAAGTAGTTAACGCTATCTGCGGCAAATCTACAAAAAGTCACATCTTTGTTTTTGTGTATAAATGATGACCCTTTTTATTACACCAAGATAGATAGATAAAATACTTTATTGAGCACAATGGACACAAAATACAGAGATAAGGACAACATATACAGAAAAGCACAACAGGCGGCCTTATTGCTCATGCAGCAATTTCTTCCAGGCAACCTTTGGGTACAGGAAAATTTTGTACAAGTATAATAATAGCGGGCAAGGTACAATTACATCTTCCACCCATTATTATTCTGATCAAAATAAAGAGAAGCAATATAGGTAGCAACATAATATTTTATACATAATCTGATCCAAATATCAAACAACAATTATTTTTTATATAAATACCTATGCCATTACATTATATTTTTGAATATAATGTACTGGAGCAATGAGAAAATTGGTAATCATCACGTTTTTTTTACTTCTGATGGGTTTGGTCTTAACCCCAGACTTGCTCGAAGGCATTGACGAGGCCTAAGATGGTACGAGCTCGCCCAAAGGTGCCTGTTCACTCTGGCCTTAAATCTGAACAGCGCCATCTATAGCCTGGAAAGTCATTACCTCATTAACGTTTTTAGTTTCATCATCAGCCCATTAACGTGCCCACTGCTGGGGCACGGGCCTTCGCTATGGATGGATAAGTCAGGGAGATCGGGCCTTAAACTACCACGCGGGCCCAGTGCGGATTGATGGTTATTAACGACTGCTAATGCAGCCGGGACCAACGGCTTAACGTGCCTTAACTTTAACTTTTATTTGTGGTCACCCATCCTATGACCGGCCTTTGCGAAAGTTGCTTAACTTCAACAATCGCAGACCGAGCGCGATTACCGCTGCGCCACCGAGCTCCTCTCTTTTTCTTTGTTTTTAGTTTACTATGTATAAAGTGCGTGAATATTTAAAAATGACTACAATCCGGTCGCTCAACTCACTGCCCACCCCGAAACTGCAACGGCGTGAAGTCGAAGCACCCTGTACTCATATGAGACATCCTGTATATGTACAATTGATAGCGCTATATCTATTTGGTTGGTGCAACGCGCTTCATGTTAGGCCGTGGACACACGAAATACTTCTACGTGTCTACCCTGTAAGTCTGTTTACTAGCAGCATGGAATGAGGAAAACTACGTATAGAACGGCAATTCTCCGCCCCCCACCAGCGGCTGAGCTAGGCTTACCTCACCCCCTCGAACTTACTTTAGTCTTCAATCGTATGGGCTTGACATTTGGATCACATAGGCCCCGATTCCTGCAGACACCTCCTAACTTTACTTTAAGTTATACCTGTCATTTTCTTATCCGCCGAAACGGAAAGGGACGGATGATTGACAGCTCTTCATTTTAGGAAGAATGAGTAAATGTATGAATAACCCGGGCGAATCAAAGAGGTATCTCGCTGGTATGCAAACCGTTTTGTCAACTTAATTCTGTCTGGTTACTACTCACTGATATAAGTATGTAAAGGGCCTTTGGCGGCTCAGTAATAACCCTGACACCAGGGTTGATAAGGTCGGTATTCCACTTTACAACCTACACGATAAGAAGAATAAAATACTCCACCGCGGCCGCTGTGCCACGGCCCTTACCGACATAAATTCTCAATAACACGAAATGGTGGCGCGGGGTGCGCGGGGAGGGGCGCACAGGGCCGTACTCGGTCGCCTAGTATTATTATTACCTATTTTAAGCTGCAGCTGAAGACCAGCGCCATAGGGATTCTCTTAAAATGCATAAATGTTTTTGTCATAATTTTACAATACAATACAATACAAAAACTCTTTATTGCACTTGAATCACATTAAAAATACATTAGTATTATAATTAAATTGGTAGTACAACAGGCGGCCTTATTGCTAAGGTAGCAATCTCTTCCAGGCAACCTTTAGGTATAGGATATTATGAATTTAATGAAAAATGTAGCGGGATAGACAGTGCAAAAAAATAAAATAAAATAATAATAAAAAATGTTGAAAAATATAAGTACTAATTTTAATTATCATAATCCTTTTTGCAAAACGTTTTTTAGCATAATAGTACTTTCCCATAATAACATCTAGGAATACTGGTTTGTTAGGTTTTTGGACTAATATTTGTTGGTATAAATTTGATTCGCATATAAATAGGTATCTATAATTCTTTTTTAGAATAATAGTGTTTTGTCATAATTTTTACAAGGCATAACAGTAGGTTAGGGTGCGGCGGGGGTGGCCCTTGGGCCACCCCTACGCCGTCAGCATGTTTATCTTACACACGAAAAGTATACTGAATTATGACCAACAGCATGAAATAGTGTCAAAAAATATAAAAAGTCACAATCATGAACCAAATGCAGCCAAGAAAAAGTAAGTTTCGAAAATGTTCAAAGTTGTGCCAAAACTTTTTTATTCGGAGTATAGTTTTTATGCTTATAATAATTATGATTATATATTTTTGTCATTAATTTTTTTGTTTCAAAATTATGCTTAAAAAGTTATGACAAATTAATACTATGCGTAACTAATTATAGGACAAGTAACAGTATGCCATGGTAAATTATTACAAAAAAATATATAAGTAAAAATAGAGAACCGCGCCATAATTTAGCTGCAGCTAGGCTATGGAATGAAACGCCATCAAACCGACAACAGTCCACCAGTTGGAGACTTCTCCTGCAGAGTGTGCGGTAGAGTTTGCCGCTCTAGGATTGGCTTGCACAGCCATGAAAGAAAGTGCATTTCTTCGAGGCAATGGCGTCATACGGCCAATGATGGAGGCTATGGCTATTGTTTAACTATATGTAACTAGCGACCCACCCCGGCTTCTCTCGGGTGCAATGCTAAGGAAAAAAATGAAATTATTTACGAAATAACATTAACAACCCCCCTTCCCCGTCCGGTTGATTGAGGGGAGGCCTGTGCCCAGCAGTGGGACGTATATAGGCTGTTTATGTAACATTAAAAACCTCAAAAATAACAGTATTCTCCACTATACAAAACAATTAAAAAAATAAAATAAAAAATAATTAATATTAAAAACAAATAATATACAAAACGTCGACACCGTCGTCGTAATGGTGTCTACAGGAATTAGCACCATTGAACATAATATAAATAAAACTTAAAACTAAAAAATGTTAAACAGCCTAAAGGTTAGGTAATAAAGTAATAAAGCTCTTTTAACATAAGTTTTGCGCATTTTAATTTTTTTAAACGCCTTTTTAGTGTAGTATTCACTAACACAGTTGTCTCGACCATTATAGACGGCGATACGGCTCACCTATCGCGTTGGTCTAACAGAAAGCTCGGCAAGGTGTGGGTACTTAGTTCATCTTGCGATGTATGTATCTTTGACTACCCCAATTAGGAATCACAAAGTATTTTTTAGTCATCATCAACCCATTAACATCCCCACTACTGCGGCACAGATCTTCGCTATGGATGGATAGGGAGATCGGGCCTTAAACCATCACGCGGGCCCAGTGCGGATTGATGGTTATTAACGACTGCTACTGCAGCCGGGACCAACGGCTTAACGTGCCTTCCTAAGCACGGAGGAGCTCGAGATGAAAACTTTTTTTTTGTGGTCACCCATCCTATGACCGGCCTTTGCCAAAGTTGCTTAACGTCAACAAACGCAGACCGAGCGCGTTTACCGCTGCGCCACCGAGCTCCTCAATAATTATATGAGCTTTCGTGTTTATGTAAATTAAAAAAAATAACTGTTTGTCTATGAAGAAAGTTCACGCCAGTCCGGCCCTGGGGGAAGGCAGTGAAAGATGAGAGCCGCCGTGTGCCGCGTGAGCAATCTTGATACTTGCGTTACGTAATATTGTCGCTAAAAGGCCAAGTACACCTAGGCGACACTTTAGATATATATTATTATTAACATAACATACAACTCACGACTATATCCCAATTGGGGTAGTCAGAGGTACATCCATCGCAAGATGAACTAAGTACCCACGCCTCACCGAGCTTCCTGTTAGACCAACGTGATAGGTGAGCCGTATCGCCGTCTATAATGGTCGAGGCAATTGTGTTTATTATTATTACGTAATATTTTTTAACTTTGACGAAAAATTCCACTTGATATCAACTCCGTGGTCTAGTGGTAAGAGCGTTAGGCTCACGATCTGGAGGTCCGGGTTCGATTCCCGATGGGGACATTGTCGAAATCACTTTGTGAGACTGTCCTTTGTTTGGTAAGGACTTTTCAGGCTTGAATCACCTGATTGTCCGAAAAAGTAAGTTGATTCCGTGCTTCGGAGGGCACGTTAAGCCGTTGGTCCCGGCTACATTAGCACTCGATAATAACCATCAATCCGCACTGGGCCCGCGTGGTGGTTTAAGGCCCGATCTCCCTATCCATCCATAGGGAAGGCCCGTGCCCCAGCAGTGGGGACGTTAATGGGCTGGTGATGATGATGATGATAAGTGTGAAAAGTTTCTTTTTATAGTATTATGTAATTACCTAAACAACCTAACTACCTAATATCTAAACCACCAAAACTACCTAATAACTACCTAATTCTTCAAGTATCAAAACCCCTCAACAACAGACGTTACTAAAATACCAACTCTGTTACCGGCACCAAACTGATTAAAGTATCAAGTACGTTCGGCCGCGGTAGGATTCACGAACTTTTTTTTCGAATACCTAATGAATATGAAAGGGAAAAAGATTTCCTAAGCGCACCTATTTTACGGAACAGAGCCAAAATAATATCGTATCCGTTTTTTTTTAAGTCACTCATTGTGGTTCTGTGGTACACCGGCTTTCTTCTCAAACGGGGAGCGCAGGTTCAAACCCCGGAATTGCACCAATGAGTTATTAATTTATCTTAAGTGCAGTTTCCACTCAGAAATCAGAATCATTTATTCAACGTAATTATCATGGATAAACTTGTTGAAGGTCAATATAACATTTTCGAATTTATGTCATTTCGCAAGGTGTTATGGCTGAGGAGAAGAAATGACAAGAAACTGCAACAGCAACACATCTTTTAAATCAATTTAGGTATACATTACAAATTATTTAATACCTAAAGGAACACATTCAATACCAGACATTTTTATCATTTAGGTAGTCATTAATCTTATAATAAGCTTTTTTACATAAAGTAAGCTTCACATGAGCTTTAAATTTATTTTCTGACAAATTTAAAATATTATCTGGTATTTTATTGTAAAAACGTATACATAACCCCAATAAAGATTAATTTAATTTACTTAATCTAGAATTTTGAATAGCACTAACATATTGTATTGTATTGAAATTTTGTATTGTACTGAAAATAAATTTCAAAAAGATAAATAAAAAAATGATTTTTGCGACGGAAAATTCCACTCGATGTTAACTCAGAATCATGAACTGATTCATCCCTCTCAGTATTCGTCATGATGTCTCTGTGACATGTGTATAACCACCCTGTAAATAATAGTCATTATACGATATTATACTTTGTCGTTATATACAATACATATAGATGATAATTATGACATTATTAAGTAGATATATATATACAATACATATAGATGGGGCGGTTATCCGGCGAATTCGGTACTTTTTCAGAATACGGCCGCGTACCGGGTAATGGCGCCGGGTATTCAAACTTCTGTCATGATTTAAAAAAAATAAATAACTTTACTGTTCAAAATAGGATATTTTATAAATTCTTCTAGAAAAATGGCAACACAGACCGTTGATTTCGACTGTTTCCTGGTGGTGTATGTGTTATTTTTTTAAATAATAATTACAAAAAAAATATATACAGCCATACCTATACAAGTAACGGAAACAACCCCTTGTACCGTAATTTCTCAAATCCCGGAATTACCTAAGTACCGTATTTATCAAAGTATCAAAACTTCTCCCTCGCACTATACGTTCACGAAGTTTTCAAAGCGTAATGACTTCAGAAGGGTGTAAGTACCAAATCAGTAAATGTAAAGGCTGTGGATTGTGAACTGTGAAGTAATTTCAATAAGGTTGAATTTGAAATAGTTGTTTGTTTAACTTATTAATATTGGGATTATATAGAATTTGGAGATTAGGAAAGCGTGTTTTTTTGTATGTTTCGCACTAGCTTTGTTTCCAGGGTTTGAATGGGTAATTTTTTTATACATCATACATAGTGTTTGTTTTGAGTTTTGTAATTTAATATAATATCCTAATTAATACTTTTAGTTGATTTTTTAGTTGATTGAAAAAAAATATAAGATGATTGATTGATTGATTGGTCTGATTGTCCGAAAAAGTAAGATGATTCCGTGCTTCGGAGGGCACGTTAAGCCGTAAAAACACCTCCACCAACCCGCAGTGGAGCGGCGTGGTGGAGTATGCTCCATACCCCCTCCGGTTGATTGAGGGGAGGCCTGTGCCCAGCAGTGGGACGTATATAGGCTGTTTATTTTATGTATGTATGTATATATTGGTGCTAATTCCTGTAAATACCATCTAATTTTATTTTAAGTTATATCTGTCATTTTCTTATCCGCCGAAAAGGAAAGGGACGGGTAATCGACAAGCATAAAATTTATGGAACACACGTCAATTTTAAGCACAAATCTAAACCAACCGTCTAAAAATTTTAAATCAGTCAATAACAAGACACAGTTAAGTAGACAGCACGTCAAACGGATTGCATACCAGCGACGTACCTTTTTGATTAGCCCGGGTTATTCATTCATTTACTCATTCTTCCTAAAATTAAGGGCTGTGAATCATCCGTCCCTTTCCTTTTCGACGAATATAACTTAGAATAAAATTAGGCGGTGTCTGCAGGAATCGGGGCCATTATGTATCTATGTATATATTATGTATGTATGTTTAATAACAAATTCAGGACACGGAACGGACACATAGACGTGAACACTGTCACATTTAACTCAGTTTATCGATTAGACACTAATAATAGAAGCGGTTTAGTGTGTGGTCTAAGATGGAAGAGAACAGAGTCGTATAGAAGACAAAGAACATTTTTTTTAAACGGTTTTTGTTTTTTATAGCAATCCCGTGTTTAGGGAAGCTCACATCCGGGTGAGAGCCTTCAGCGCTCCCCATTCGTCCGGCCAAGTAGTTAATGCCATCTGGGGCAAATCTACAATAAGTCACATCAAAAAAAGGAAGCTCACGGAGAGAAAATTAAATCGAAAAATTTCTGACACGATTTTTTTCGGTTTAATTTTCTCTTTGTGAACATTTTTTTGTTATTTATTCTGTGTGACTTAACCATTGTAGACTTGATGAATGAAATGTGTGAAATTTGATTACGTATTTTAACGTTTGTCTAATAAAAAATGGGGAAGAACTACGAATAAATAATAAGTCAGGAAGAGTAACAACGCTCACAATTTGACGCCACTAAAATGTACACTGAGTGGGCGGGGCTTAAAAAGACTACTCGCACCTACTTCAATCTGCCTCGCGCCGTCACTGACGTATGCCATTGCTCGATTTATGGTATATTTCTATGGAAAAAGCAGTGAAATATTATGTAAAATGTCGTCATGTGTAGTTAGTTGGTGTAGGAAACGAAAAAAGCTCAACAAAAAGTTAACTGGAATAACTTATCATCGGTAAATATAACATTTCTGTTCTCGTAAACACATTGTACATTGATCCGCATTATTCAAGAAGTTCCTAGCTTAATTCTGATAAATTATAATTTGTAATACTATGCAGACAAGTAATACTAACAATTTCCAGCAAAATATAAGTATTTCTGTTATTTAATCTTATCGAAATTTCCTTTTTTAATTTTCCCCAAAAATGAAAACCAACTGCAAAAATGGATAAAAGCAGTTCGTTACGAAAGAAGAGAGGATAATCGGCTTCCATCGTATTCCAGTAAATAAATAGTAAATAATAAGTCACATTGTAATTATATTTATATATCATCCAAGTAAAAAATTGAAGTATTGAATAGTTGTTATTACTAAATACCAATTAATTCAAAACACAAAACATGCGATATAATAATATATACTTGAATACATAATTCAGCAACACGCCTCATCCGAAATACAAAACACTGAAAATTATTAAATCCATCATTAGTTTCGTCCATTTTTTTACTTATACTCACCCATGCATTGCATAACAACATCCTTGATTTGAGAACCCCGGAAACACACGGACCAACCTCTATTACGATGCCTGTTGATAACCAATCACAGCACTTGTCGCAATGAAGCGCGTCACGGAATCGCTACTGATTGGTTTTATGGATTTACGACCTTTTAGAATGTCGTGGGGCCAATATTTCGCCGGCGTTTGTTCATAATTACTCTTCCTGACTTATTATTTATTCGTAGGGGAAGAACATGATGGCAATACAGTTTAATCACATGGTTTTAACGTAACTTAATTAAAACACATAATAACGGGTTCTTACCGCGTTTAAAGCAAGGATATGATTCTCCCGGTAAGAACCCGTTCGGGAAGCGGGTGTTGAGCGTTGTTAAGACCGGAGGTCCCGGGTTCGAATCCTTAATTTAGTTAGGACATCGCAGGCTGATCACCAGACTGTCCGACAGTAAGATAATCCGTATTTCGGTGGACACGTTAAGCAGTCGGTTGCCGGGTGAGAGCCTTCAGCGCTCCCCATTTGTCCGGCCAAGTAGTTAATGCCGTCTGTGGCAAATCTACAATAAGTCACGTCAAAAAAATAATAAAAAAAATAGGCAGTCGGTTCCGGCTACTGTTAGCCGATACACGAGCCATGTCAGGGGCCTTCGGCGGCTCAATAGTCACCCTGACACCAGGGTCGATGAGGTCGGTCATTGGTCTCACAACCTACACGAGAGAAGAACGAAGATCTTCATTCATGCTCGAATACTATTGGCCTATTTACTCAAACTATTTGGCCCAAGGGTCCGAGCCAAATGAATTCTCAACCAATCAAAACAAGGAAAAAAAAATATATTTTTGTTTCATCTCCCTATTTTCTATAACTTTGCATGTGCAGAGTGTCATCATCATCATTAATTTAAGAGCCACGCTCTTGTCGGTGTAGCATTTACCATTCCAGTCTATCAAAGGCCAATTCCAAATAAATTACGGGAATTATAGGGAAGTCAATGAATTGCAGCCACTGTTGATACGATGAACTTTATGGTGATAAGGGATCAGCCTATCGCCCATAACATTAGTCCATCATGTTAGAGGACACAATCCCTCTGTCGGTTTTTACGACATGCCCGGGAAGACAAGCAGCTGAACGTGTTCTATGTTTTTTATTTGCTCCCAGAACAGCATAGAAGCATCATCATATCCAGCTTACGACATCGTATCAACAGTGGCTGCAAGTTGTCTTTGATTACTTGTGGCTCTGCCCACCCCATTAGGGATTACGGGCGTGAGTTTATGTATGTGTATGTATGTCAATGAATTGGTGCAGTGTAGCTTGAAAAAATTCAAATATCGCTCATCGCCTATGCCATACCCCACCCACCAGCCAGTTTCATCCGGATTACGTACCAGCAGTGGATTTAACCCGGCTAGATCCCCGCTCTAGTTTTGTGCTGCGGCGTTGCTCGGTTGCTGGACCGAATTTTATGCAATTACTACTATTTCTTTATTACAATACCAGAAGACCTAAAAGGACGTACATTGACAAAATTGGAGATGTCCTTAGACAAGGCTCAGTACGATCTACTCTGTACCGGCGTGCGTGTATGAAACGATTAATGAATGTGGAGGAAGCAAAAGAAGTGTGTCAGGATCGAAGCAAATGGGATTCCATAGTCTTTGCTTTCCCCGATGGGAAATAGGCGTCAGTTCAATATACGTAATCCATGTCTGTGGTGTCCTAAATAATAAATGTTTCTTTCTTTCTTTCATTATACATATGTATGTATATTTTTCATACTCTACTCTGACTCGTAAGTCTGCTCACACCGATAGGTATAAGAGCGTGATTTATACGATACGAAAACAACACAGTTGCACAAAAGTCGCTCTCATACATAAAATTACATACCGTCGCATTTTTGAAAAATCAATCCAGTAGAAAGGAGAATGGGTGAATCTGGTCCAAGAACCTCCACTGATGAGACTTATACAGGGTGTTAGTGACATCGTAACGAAAACTTTGAGGGATGATTCAGGCCATGATTCTGAGTTGATATCAAGTGGAATTTTCCGTCGCAAAAGTATGGAACGGAAAATAATTTATATAAGCTCTAAAATTTTCATGACTTCTCCGACAGGAAATTCCACTTGATATCGACTCAGAATCATGGTCTGAATCATCCCCTTCAGTATTCGTTACAGTGTCACTAACACCCATACCTACTTGTATGGCTACTGTATGTACTTGTATGGGGTGTAAGTGACATCGTAACGAATACTGAGAGAGATGATTCAGCTGATTATTCTGAGTTAATATCAAGTGTAATTTTCCACCGCAAAAGTATAGAATTGAAAATAATTAAAAAAAACTAAAAAAATAACATGAATTTTGCGACGGAAAATTCCACTTCATATTAACTCAGAATCATGGTCTGAATCATCCCTCTCAGTATTCGTTACGATGTCACTAACACCCTGTATGTATGTTGCCAGAATCATAACACAATAAAAATAAATAATCAGTTTAATTAATTACTTAATTTTTTTTCACAATAATAATAATATTTTATTTCAATGATATAAATAGTAACATACATACATACATACATACATACATAAACTCACGCCCGTAATCCCTAATGGGGTGGGCAGAGCCACAAGCAATCAAAGACAACTTGCAGCCACTGTTGATACGGTGTCGTAAGCTGGATATGATGAACCTTATGGTGATAAGGGATCAGCCTATCGCCCATAACATTAGTCCATCATGTTAGAGGACACAATCCCTCTGTCGGTTTTTACGACATGCCCGGGAAGACAAGCAGCTGAACGTGTTCTATGTTTTTTATTTGCTCCCAGAACAGCATAGAAGCATAAATAGTAACATATTGGTGCTAATTCCTGCAGACGCCATCTTATTTATTTTTTTTTATTCATAAATATTGTTGTACTTGTCGTTGTTTTTCATTTCATATAAGTCTCATCAGTGGAGGTTATTGGACCAAGTTTGATACAAATGTGCCCATTGTCATTTTTGAGGCCACAAATTTTTACCTGAAATGAAACTGTCTTGTCTATTGCGAGGTTTTGTTAAAGAAAAACACTTCATGGTCGCAATGAAACATTTCTATTTCCCTAGACGTTGTTACAAAAAATATATCCTGTATTTATTTTTATTTTATGTTTCTGCTCGGTTTCTGAAGCATTGAATTCGACTTTATGCGTTTGATTTCATATTTGGATCATATATTATATTCATTAATAATAATTATATTTTATGCCGGCTTCTATGCTGTTCTGGGAGCAAATAAAAAACATAGAAAACGTTCAGCTGCTTGTCTTCCCGGGCATGTCGTAAAAACCGACAGAGGGATTGTGTCCTCTAACATGATGGACTAATGTTATGGGCGATAGGCTGATCCCTTATCACCATAAGGTTCATCATATCCAGCTTACGACATCGTATCAACAGTGGCTGCAAGTTGTCTTTGATTACTTGTGGCTCTGCCCACCCCATTAGGGATTACGGGCGTGAGTTTATGTATGTATGTAATGTATGTATATTATATTTTATTAAAAGTAAGATGATTCCGTGCTTAAGGGCACGTTAAGCCCTTGGTCCCGGCTATTAGCCGTAAAAAAAACACCTCCACCAACCCGCATTGGAGCAGCGTGGTGGAGTATGCTCCATACCCCCTCCGGTTGATTGAGGGGAGGCCTGTGCCCAGCAGTGGGACGTATACAGGGTGTTTATGTTATGTATTAATGTCACATGGTTTCCAGGATTTGTGCCCCCTATTACATTATACACCTCTGCCTACCCCTCCGGGGATACAGGCGTGATGCTGTTAATTATCTTCATAGCAACAAGTAAATTAATAATAAAAAAACAACACCTCCGTCCTGTATTATAATTTCAATTTTCATAACTCTAACATAAATACACAATTTCAATATTCGATATCCCGTATTTTCCAAAAAAGCCGGGTACGGGAATTCGGTACCTACCGGCTTAAAATCGATAAGTATCAAATATGCTCGGTCGGAGTATATGACAACAAATGTGTGTATGTGTGTGTATTACGTAAATATGGATATAAACATATTTTGAAAACACACTTTTCGGATATTGGATTAGAAAAGTTTTGTTTAGACTAGTGTGTGAATGCGGTTTTAGTGTGGTATGACCTCGTATCTATACAGAGTGTAAATTACAACGTAGCGAAGGGGATGATTCAGATAATGATTCTGAGTTAATATCAATTGGAATTTTCCGTCGAAAAAGTATAGAACTGAAAATAATAAAAAAATACCAGAATCAAAATCAGAATCATTTATTCAACGTAATTATCATGGATAAACTTGTTGAAGGTCAAAGTAACATTTTTGAATTTACGTCATTTCACAAGGTGTTATGGCTCAGGAGAAGAAATGACAAGAAACTGCAACAGCAACACATCTTTTAAATCAATGAGGGTACATAACAAGTTTACAAGTTATTTAAAAACTAGAGGAATACATTCAATACCAGACATTTTTATCATTTAGGTAATCATTAATCTTATAATGAGCTTTTTACATAAAGTAAGCTTCACGTGAGCTTTAAAACCAAACTTTTCATAAATTTTTCCGACAAATTCCATTTGATATCAACTCAGAATCGTGGTCTGAATCATCCCCCTCAGTACTCTGATTCATCCATTAATGTTTTCGTTACAATGTCTCTAACACCTGTACATAAATGATGAAGGGAATGACTAATTAATTAGCTCAATTTTCGAATTTTATTTTAATTTAATGCATTAAATTATATTGGCATGCAAAACTAAATTTTTCAGTTTTTATATTTTTTTCTAAACTATAGAAGTTCAAGAATTAAAATAAAAAATGTTTAAAAGATAATTTTATCGGCTTTCTTTGTAACTATTAAACTATAAATTAGTAAGATTTCGAGTATCGCAAATGGCATTAACTACTTGGCCAGACAAATTTTAAAATGATTTCAATGTTTCAAAGATTTGCGGGGTTGAATTCTCAATAACATTTTTTTTCTTTTTGTACGTAGTAGTTACATGAGTCATGTCAGGGGCCTATGGCGGCTCAGTAATAACCCTGAACCAGGTTTGATGGGGTTGGTAATTCACCTCGCAATCCACACGATAGAAGGAGAAGTGTGTAAATTTAAAAATCAAAACCGCTTATTTTCAATGTTAGAATTATCATTTTATTTTAACTCCTAATAATCGTATACTTCCAAAAGTGTCTGTTACTTGTATACTAGAAGGATTACAACGGCCACATTGAAGCAATTTGTCTAACAAAAGCAATATTGCCATTTGATATTTGTTGACTTTGCATTCGCTATCGACCCACTAGGGTCGATTAATTCTTTCAAATATTTTTCCTCTCAGACGGCGCCCTGAGCCGAGGTTCGCGCCCAACTGGGCACCCTCAGGCCTGTTGTCTTAAACGTTGTACCGGGTGAGAGCCTTCAGCGCTCCCCATTTGTCCGACCAAGTAGTTATTGCCATCTGCGGCAAATCTACAATAAGTCACGTTAAAAAAAAAACGCTCTTACTTTTATATGCGCAAATGTCACATAGCAATATAACATTTTAGATAAAATGCTCTCATGTGGCCTTTTTAAGGCCCCAAAACCTGAAGAAACAAATGTCACAACACAATTTAAAATGTATATTTTCTACCGTTTTTTTTTAATAAACAATTTAATTGAGTCGTGTATTGGGTTCTTAATAAGATAATTGTGAAATTCTGATTAGGTACTAAAGAAAGACAGATCTAAAACCAACGAAAAACATTTTCTTTTTAACTTATTTAATTAATTTTAATCAAGAAAAAACGTAATAATAAGTATCCCGTTTTGCTATGACGTAACAGTGTGCTTGTCCATACAAACTCCGTAGTAATTTCGTGTTTTGCCGTTTAGTAAAAAGTAACCGATTTGACTAGTTGGAAACTAGCCTATTTCCGCAAAAATCGGCAGCATTGCGAAGGCATATCAATATCAAGTATCAAGAACAGCAAGTCGCGCTACAGCGGACGGAATCCGACGTCGCGCGTCGCTTACGAAATGTTACCGCGGCACAGGAGCATATGGTCGCTACTGCACTTTTGGCAGATAATCCTTTATTTTAGTTTTATTTTAATTCTCAATTCTGTCTTGCATTCCATATAGTATAATGGGGTGTTATATAGGCATAGGCACTATAACATGGACACAGCAACGTTGAAGGGAAGAGAGGAAGTGGTGCTAATTCCTGTAAACACCATCTAATTTTATTTTAAGTTATATCTGTCATTTTCTTATCCGCCGAAAAGGAAAGGGACGGGTAATCGACAAGCATAAAATTTATGGAACACACGTCAATTTTAAGCACAAATCTAAACCAACCGTCTAAAAATTTTACATCCGTCAATAACCCGACACAGTTAAGTAGACAGCACATCAAACGGATTGCATACCAGCGACGTACCCTTGATTCACCCGGGTTATTCATTCATTTACTCATTCTTCCTAAAATTAAGGGCTGTGAATCATCCGTCCCTTTCCTTTTCGACGGATATGAAAATGACGGATATAACTTTAAATAAAATTAGGCGGTGTCTGCAGGCATCGGGGCCAGTGTGTATTAAAATTAAAACTTATCATTTAAAAACTCGTCTACAGTATAATAGCTCTTTTTAATTAGCATTGTTTTTAGATTTTTTATAAATAAATTAGTTTAAGTTTCATCTATTAAGTACTTAGGGAGCTTATTATAATATTTTAATGGACATTGCTAATGGGCTCGTGGCGTGTAATTTTAGCCTAGAATTTAGCAACATTAATCTGCCTTGTTGTCGAAGCGAATACGGTGTAGGAAAGTCACTTTGTTTTTTTATAAAAGTGTAAAGTGTAGTGAAGTGTAGTGTGTGTGTGTGTGTGTGTGTGTGTCTGTGTTATTTTAATTTTTCATGATGGCTGGCGAGCTATAAATCACTGTGGTCCTGTGGCCTGTGTGGGTGAGAGCGTCGGTTCGACGTCCGGTACCAGACTTGCACCAACGAGGTATTAATTTATCTCAAGTGCAGTTCTTCTTATCGTATAGCTATATTATCTTAGCGTAAACTTAAAACAATGTATAGTTAATCAAATCAAATCAAATATACTTTATTGCACAGAACTAACATTTCAACAATCAGACATAACATATGAATACAGTACAATTTGGGCAGCCTTATTGCTCTAGAGCAATTTCTTCCAGGCAACCAACAAAAGGAGACAAACATTTACAACTTGGATGCGGGATGGAGCAACAAAAAAAAATACCTAAAAGTAAAACTAAAGTTAATATAATCCATATATACTAAAAATATACCTAACCATAATCTAAAGAAAACTATAATAATAAATAATAGACTATACACACACATACAAGACAGGTATTGAAATAAATAAAATACATCATACATAATAGTTATAGTTGTTGATACTCCGAATTAATAAAATAAAATAAATAAATAATTATGTGTTTTAATTATGATAACAACTGCGTAAACCTCAAACGAAACTCTCCTACAGTCAACCTTGCCTTAAAATTGTACTTAAATATAATTTATTCTTTAGATAAAATAAATAATTTTAATAATCGTCTACCATCAAAACCATACAAAAGTATTTTTTGAAAACCATTAAAAAGTAATCATGAATCAAAAATCTAAAAATCTTCAATCTAAAATAAATAAAATATCGTTAAACTATCACTCTTGAAGTTTCTTTTTGTCACTCTTTTCTTAATATATATTATGTACTTATATTTTTTTATTGGTAATTTTTGAAAGTCACAATTTCCTAATAACTGACCATTAAAATGGCCGAATTATGTTTTGCATTTAACCGATAAATGAAAAAAATAATATAAGCCAGCTAAAACAAAGCGTTCACGAAATGAGCCAATAAACATAATGCTCAGTTATCATTAGCCCCAACTTGCGTCTGTAGCGAGTTAAGTAAAGCAAGCAAACGAAGCGAACTCGAGGGCACAGGGTTGTCAATACAGTATTTTATTGATTATTATTTATCAGAAATCGGAATCGGTGAGGTGAAGTGAGTTCTTCATTTTGCTATACAGTATTTTATTTTAAGAAACATATATTATTTTCGGATACCACAGACAGACAGACAAGTACATTATATTTATCCATAAAATAAGGCGATTCTCACACTGCTTATAAGTATCTCCGTTTGTATAGAAAACAAGCACAGTTAAGTGTAACACACAGAAAATGCATCCACGCGCGTTTATGCGGATCACGCGCATATAAGCGGAGAAAGATGCACCCCCGCGCATAGGTGCGGGGCGAGACGCAAGGTATGGCACACCGAATCCGCGCGCCATAGCATGGCTCCGTCACAGCACAAGCTGAGCCATTTCCTTTTGCCCGTATTCGCAATATTCATAATTACCTAGTTCCTATAGCAAATACAAATTGTTACTGGCAATAAATTTATTTTATTATTCTTATATTTGTTTCAAATATTCAAAATTAATACAAATCAACGAATCAGCGTATGAGTTCGTGCCATTTGCGTTAGAGACAGCGGGACCTTGGGGCGTTGAGGCCAAAGCTTTGGTGCGTGATGTTGGTCGCCGTATAAGGGTTGGAGGCGGAGACCCTCGAGCTGGCTTTTTCCTCGCGCAGCGTATTTCACTTGCGGTCCAGAGAGGCAACGCTGCAAGCATAATGGGTACGTTCGGGCGGGGTTCGCTTTCCGGAGGGCTTCTTGACGCCTGATATGGTTTTTATATGTATATATGTGTGTGTGTATTTTGACGTATTGTAGTGTAGGTTTTTAATTTGACTATGTTATATATTTTATTAACATTGTATTTAGTAATAATTGTCCCGTTTGTTTTTGTATTTAATTAAAATAAAATTAATACAAAAGTAATAATAATAATAACGACTCAGCGCCACCCCTGATCGGTGCGGCAAGTATGCGCTGGCCGATATTTTTTCACAGGCGAACAGAGTTGTAGAGTCGAATTGTTTTAATTAAATTTTTATTTAAATTATTCAAGGAGATGTTATTTCAAATTGTTATTTTATAACAATTTATTATATTAATGTCTGTATAGGCTAACAGACTATCGGGTTATAATTAAAGCTCATAATAACGGGTTCTTACCAATACAAAAAAGTACAATAATGTATAGACTATCGGGTTTCCCACAAAACTGAGCTTAGTCCTCATAAATTAATGAATTAACATGGGAATAGGTACAGTAGGGTAGTTTCCAACTAGTCTAATCAGTTACTTTTTACTGAACGTCAAAATACGAAATTACTACGAAAGTGTGAAAAAGCAAAACGTCATAGGCAATCGTGATAAAAAGTCGGACTTATTATTACGTTTTTTTTTTTTATTAAAATTCACAATTCCTCAAAAACAATATACATGGCGCTGTAGTTTTTCCTTCGTTGAACCTTCTAATTTCATGGATAACTGACATATGCATCTTTTATCTTTGTTTTTGGGTATAAATGATGACCCTTTTTATTACACCAAGGTACAATTACATCTTCCAACCATTATTACTCTAATCAAAATAAAGAAAAGCAATATATATGTAGGGTGGTGGAAGTAAAATTGAAACAACTCCAATACTTTTAGGTTTCCTATATTTTCACTCACTTTCCAATTTTATCCCTAACACCACCGCGCTTTGCAAAAATCTCCCCGTCCCATTACCCTTCCCTTTCCTCTCCCCTCTCACTCCCCCTCAGGACACGTTCATAAACTTCACCTCACACACATCACGTTCATAATAAACTTTTGTTAGGTAGTATAATACTATCGGTGATTTTGTTCAGTGATCCGAGTATCTGTTACACAGATACGTTTATTTTGCTGTTATTTTTGTATCTGTCAATGTCATAAGTTGATCGATTATTTTAAGGTTATTTTTACAATTATACTGGCAACATTGACATTGACAGATCGAACAGTTAACTGACGTCAAACAGTACGATTCGATTGAAGAATAAATCCGAGTTAATCGACGAATCCCTTGTTTCATTTCTGAGTTGAGGATTACATCCTTCATCTCAGAAGTGGGATACAGGTTACACACCCACAATTTCAACGAAAACGTAACGTATTCCAACATTTTTTATTTTTTTCGATATTAAGTATTTCGAAAAGTTTCAAACGCTAACCGTTTGTTTTCGTTTTGTTATGGATCGTGCTAACGGAGATGACAAACGCCGTCGTAAAAGCCGCTCGTGTTATACACCTGAGATGGCCGATTTGAGACGAACCCGTCGTCGTGATCATGAGCGCAGCAAAAACAGATCCAGTGTACAGAAACGTCGCAGTCGTCTGGAAAGTGCGCGTAGCAGATCATGCAGCCGGGAGCATCGACACCGTTCCAGAACACGAAAAGAGGGACATCGCGATCGAAATAGACGTAGGAGTCAGAGGCGAGGCTGTCAACACCGACCAAGTCGTAGTACGGAAAGGAGGCAAGACGTCCGAAGTCGTTCTCGACGGAGCTACAGAAGCCGTTCGCGGCTTAACCGAGCATCCCCATCACCGCTTTCTACGACTTCGAGGGATACAAAGGCACGTAAATCAATTTTTAATGACCCTGATACTCAGTTGTTTCTTACTGAACTAGTGAAATCTCTAACGAATAATAAACCGACTGGTAACAAGTTCCCTATGCTGGGCAACGTTGTACCTGAGTTTGACCCCATGGTTAAAGATCAGACTATGCAAATGTGGCTTAACAAAGTGGAGGAATGTGCGAGGCTATACAATTGGGGTGATGATCAAATAATTCACTATGCGTTACCCAAGTTGTCTGGCGTCGCACGTGCTTGGTACCAGGCATTGCCGTCTATGTCGTTCTCCTGGTTTGAGTGGAAGGTTAGGTTATTAGAATCGTTCCCAAGCAGCGATGATTATGCGGAAATGTTGTCTGAAATGTTGTCCAAAAGATGTAAATATAATGACTCTTTAGAATTATATTACTATGATAAGATTAATTTATTAAATCGGTGCGAGATTAGTGGTAAACGCGCTGTGGATTGTTTGCTGCATGGAGTTGATGATCGGTCTGTAAGACTAGGAGCTAAGGCGATAAAATGTGAAGAACCTCAACAATTACTTAATTATTTTCAGTCAATTAAACAACATTCACGTGATATGGACAGGTCCAGAGCTGTAATAGAAAGGAAAAATACTCAACCTACGAACATCAATATAAAACCAACAAATAATAGTGATTCTAAATCTACACGGACCAATAATATACCAGTTTGCTATAATTGTAATGAAAAGGGACACTTTAGCTTCAAATGCCCGAAAAAAATTCTTAAGTGTAATTTATGTAATAGATTGGGCCACTTAACAGTCAACTGCTCTAAGTTACCAAATGAGTCTCATATTAAAAACGTCAAAAGTGATAACAGTACCGAAAATAATGTTTTGCAAATCGATGTAGATAATTCGTCGAATGATAAATATCATACGTCTCTTATGGTGAACGGTATTTCTACTCAAGGTTATATCGACCTGGGTAGCCAATGTACCTTGATACGTCGAAGTGAAGCTATTAGATTAGGTATAACTTGGACCGCTGAAAAATTACCAGTTATGAGGGGGTTAGGGAACACCATGGTTGTTCCTACAGGTTCGGCTGTCGTCGCGATTGATGTGCAGGGTATCTTAGAGAAAGTCAATGCTTTCATAGTAGAGGATGACGTTATAAAATATCCAGTTTTAATTGGTCATAGCTTTACGGAAAAACCTGGTATAGTTGTTATTAAGACTACGAATAGCCTGACCTTCGAACGCAAAAATTCTGAAAAAATTAAATTATTATTAAAAGACAATGTTGTAATTCCACCAAGACGAATGCTTGTCGTCCTCGTGACTTCTTCACCAGAGTATTCTGGAACGATTTATGTGCGAGGGTCATTGCGTGGCAAACCAGAAAAACAATATTATTTACTAGCCGGTGAATACAGTTTATATAAAGGGGAAGGTGCTCTGTTAGTTCAAAATTTATCTGACGATACACTTGTTCTAGAGAAACATTCCTTAATCACCAGAGTTGAAGGTACAAATGGTAGTTTTGATATAAATGTTTTAAATTTTGATGAAAAGCACGCGGATCTAAATTACGGACAACAATTGACTGACCAAGAATTAACTAAACTTAAGGTACTATTACAAAAATATGAAGATTGTTTTTCAGAAAATTTGAGGGATTTGGGATGCACACACGTCGTTCAAATGGAAATCGAGTTAACTGATTCTCGCCCGGTGGTTTATCGCCCTTATCGTTTATCCTATCCGGAACGCAAAATTGTTCAGTCAATGGTTGAAGAGATGTTGGATGCTGACATAATTTGCGAGTCGAATTCACCCTACGCCAGTCCTATCCTACTGGTGAAGAAAAAAACCGGTGATAAGAGGCTCTGCGTCGACTACAGGGCTTTAAACAGTAAAACACGCAAGGAACATTATCCCTTGCCCTTGATCGACGATCAGCTGGATAGGTTGTCTGGAAATTCACTATTTATCAGCCTTGATTTAGCCTCTGGTTATTACCAGATACCGATTGCCGATAATTCACAGGAATTGACGGCATTTGTGACTCCAGATGGGCAGTATCATTTCAAGAGGATGCCTTTTGGCCTTGCAAATGCTCCATCGATATTTCAGCGGGCGATGAACAAAGTTCTGTCAAAATTAAAATATATTATTATTTATATGGACGATATACTGATTCCCGCATGTACATTTGATGAAGGGATGACTCGTTTAGAGGAAACGTTAAAACTTTTAAATGAGGCTAATTTAACACTAAAATTAAAAAAGTGCCACTTTTTCCAAAGTGAATTAGATTTTCTCGGTTTTCATGTCAGTGGCGATGGTATACAACCGGGTACAAGGAAAACACTTGCAATATCTCAATTTCCGACCCCTAAAACCGTACATGATGTTAGGCGTTTTATCGGTTTAGCCAGTTTTTTTCGGCGATTTATTAAAGATTTTGCGATTATTGCACGCCCTCTAACTGATCTTTTGCGAACAAAGTACGAATTTAAATGGACTGAAATTCATACAAAAGCATTTTGTCAACTTAAACAGAAATTAGTAGAACGCCCTGTTTTGACCTTATATGACCCTTGCCTTGAAACTGAAGTACACACAGATGCGTCGAAACTAGGAATTGCTGGTATTTTACTGCAACGAGGTCGTGATGGCCTCCTTAAACCCGTAGCATACTACAGCCGCAAAACAACCGGTGACGAACAGAAATTACATTCGTATGATTTAGAGACTCTCGCTGTCATCGCAACTTTGAGTCGTTTCCGAGTATATTTATTAGGTTTAAAATTTAAAATCATAACGGACTGTAATGCATTACGTACGACTTTATCAAAGCGTGATCTCGTCCCTAGAATTGCTCGGTGGTGGATTCAGTTTCAGGAGTACGACTGTGAAATAGAGTACAGACCTGGGGCGCGTATGGCTCATGTAGACGCACTCAGCCGGGGTCCTGTGACTGAATCTGCCACCGAAAGCGACACACATGTGCTAGACATTCTTAATATTGACGTTAAGGATTGGATCGCAACGGTTCAGAGTGATGACACTGAGATTAAAAGGATTAGAGATATTTTAGAGGATGAAAATACTAAATTTGTTGCTGATGTAAGGAAAAATTACCAACTGAAAGGAAATTACGTGTATCGCGTTGTTGATGATGGACTCAGATGGGTGGTTCCAAAAGGGGTTAGGTGGCAGGTGTTACGTATGAACCATGATGACATAGGACATTTCGGATACGAAAAAACACTAAGTAGAGTACGAGGAAGCTTTTGGTTTCCGAAAATGCGTCGTTTCATAAAGAAATACGTGTCTGCTTGCTTACAATGCGCACACCATAAAGCACCGGCTGGTCGTAAAGAAGGTATGCTCCATCCCATACCAAAAATAGAGGTACCCTTTCATACACTTCACGCAGATCATTTGGGCCCATTTATTCGTTCTAGGAAAGGAAATGTTTACATTCTTATAATTATCGATGCATTTACAAAATTCATAAACATACGAGCTGTGAAAGATACGAAGACAACGACAGCCTTAAAAGTTTTCAAAGAGCACATAGCTTATTTTGGTACACCATCTCGTTTAATTACAGACAGAGGAACTTGTTTCACAAGCGCTAAATTCAAGGATTTCACTGATAAACTAAATATAAAACACGTGTTAAACGCCGTTGCGACCCCTAGAGCAAACGGGCAGGTTGAACGCTACAACCGTACCGTATTAGACGCACTCAGTACAAAATGTCACGGTAAAAATGAAAACACTTGGGACGATTACATAGGAGACATACAATTAGGTTTAAACACTACCATAAATAAAACTACAGGCAAGTGCCCCTCAGAACTTTTATTTGGTTGCAAGTTAGTGAATCCTTCGGAGAATGTCTTAAGTGATGTAGTTGAGATAACTGCGCCTGTAAGTGGTGATGAATTAATGAAGTTAAGATCAGATGTTAGAGATAGAGTAAATAAAGAACAAGAGAAATATAAAGAAAAATTTGATAAAATTAGGAAAACGGCAAAGATTTACAAAGTAGGAGATTTAATTCGAATAGAAAGGACTGTTATTGATAAAGAACACTTAGGCAAGTCAAAGAAGTTAGTTGCCAAATTTCATGGACCATACAGAATTGCAAAAGTGTTACCTAATGATCGATTTTTAGTAGAAAGCACTCCCTTAACTAAAAAAGGAAATAAAAATTATGAAAATATAGTAGCTATCGACAAAATTCAACCCTGGCTGAATTTTAATGATTACTGTAGCGAGAATAGCGAGAGCGACATTGATGACAACACTTCCAATGATGATTGATAAAGATTCTTGTTAATGTAGTTGAATATGGATTTGTGACTGTAATATTTACCTAGTACAAAAGAGCAATCAGTGTTAAAAAATATACACAGATGATTGCAGATTATTTATTATTTCTAAGATATTATGATGTATAATGATAAATGAAACGATTGAGAGAGTAATATGAGAATGGAGTATGGTTTGCTATGAGCGATCAGTGCAGATGATGAATGATACTATTAATTTAGTATCGCACAGATGATCGCAGATCATAGCAGAACATGCAAAGACTGAAAACAGGCTATAAGCAATCAGTGCAGATATACCGAAAGTCGCGGTATAGCATAGATGATCGCAGATTATAGCAGACTGTTTACGAAGAATTACCTTTATACTAGTAGATACATTATGTAATTAACAGTTACCATCAAAATGTACACTATTATTATTAAGTTTTTCTTTACATTATATTATTGTTATATTCTTGTTGATTGTATGTGAGAGGACTCACTCATAAATGGATGGCCGAGTTGTTAGGTAGTATAATACTATCGGTGATTTTGTTCAGTGATCCGAGTATCTGTTACACAGATACGTTTATTTTGCTGTTATTTTTGTATCTGTCAATGTCATAAGTTGATCGATTATTTTAAGGTTATTTTTACAATTATACTGGCAACATTGACATTGACAGATCGAACAGTTAACTGACGTCAAACAGTACGATTCGATTGAAGAATAAATCCGAGTTAATCGACGAATCCCTTGTTTCATTTCTGAGTTGAGGATTACATCCTTCACTTTCATTCCCACATATATTATGTAGCAACATAATTCTATACATAATCTGATCCAAATGTCAAGAAAAAGTTATATTTATATATTCTTCTGCCAATTATATTGTATTTTTGAATAATTATGTACCCGAGCATGCGCGCGAGTTGATGGTAGGGCTGGCAGAGGAAGACCGAGAAGGACTTACGATGACCAAATTGGAGATGTCCTTAGAAAAGGTTTAATACGATCTACTCTGAACCGGCGTGCGTGTATGAAGCGATTGATGAATGTGGAGGAAGCAAGAGAAGTGTGTCAGGATCGAAGCAAGTGGAATTATATAGTCTCTGCTTACCCCGGTGGGAAATAGGCGTGAATTTATGTATGTATGTATGTACCCGAGCAATGAGAAAATATGTAATTTTCATATTAAAACTGCACAACGCCATCTATTTGTTAACAAAATTTTGTTTAAGTGTCGCAACGTTAGACTTCGTCCCGATTCTGACACTTTTGCTATTGCTTTTTGCAGAACGAATTACCTAAAGCACCGTTTTATAGTTAGAACTTGTAGCAAATATAATGATAAATACAATAGCATTGACATATTTCATCTTAAGCACAATAAATTTGTATCTGCCCTCAAAACGTTGGAACAGATGTAGCATCAACTTTTCTTTCTATTTTTGTATTCAAATCAAAATCAAATCAAATCAATTTATTTGCGAGAACACATAGAATACAAAAAAGGTGGTAAAATAATTTAAATAACAATGTTGTGATGTGTTCGGCCTGCATGCAGGCGTACAAATATACATAAGAAAATAAAAAATAAAGAAATGGTACATTGAAAGAAAATTATTGAAAATATACTTATTATTAAAAAATTACAAAATTTATTTTATTTTTATGTTCAAAATATTCCTTCAAATTATAGTAACATTTGTCCATAAGCCATTTCGTTAAGTTATTCTTGAACTTGCTTGTTATTATTGCTTGCTTACTTAATTTATTTATTGCTTCTGTCTACTTCTCAGTGATGCATGTATTAGTTATAAGTGGAGACTTCATTGGCTAATGTACAAACTATTTGCATTTTTTAAATTGTTATTTAAGCTGTTTGTTTCCCGATTTGAAATAAATAAATAAATAAATAAATAAATAAATAAATAAATAAATAAATAAATAAATAAATAAATAAATAAATAAATAAATAAATAAATAAATAAATAAATAAATAAATAAATAAATAAATAAATAAATAAATAAATAAATAAATAAATAAATAAATAAATAAATAAATAAATAAATAAATAAATAAATAAATAAATAAATAAATAAATAAATAAATAAATAAATAAATATTGTTTTTGGTGAACCTAGCCTGGAAAGTCTCTCATTGGCTTCCAAAGCAGCATTTTATCATATATATATGTATTTGTCGATATCGACTTTCTATAAAAGGCAAAAAAAAATATCCACAAAAACTCATTTTATCTCATGAAGTAAAATTTACGGCACGCGGAAGTTAAAAAAAAAAAACTAAATAGAATGAATTTCGAATTGTATTAATTTATAATGATAATTGCTAACATAGTTTTAAGGGTATTGTTACTAACACTCTATGGATTTAAGTTGTCTGAAAATAAACATTTTTTTTTTTTATTAAGTCGATTTATGTCACTGCAAAAGTATAAAACTACTTGTATTTTTGAATTAGCTGCATAACGTGCGTTACGGAATCAAAAAGTCAAAAGTATTTATTGGCTCCGATTCCTGCAGACACCGCCTAATTTTATTTAAAGTTATATCCGTCATTTTCATATCCGTCGAAAAGGAAAGGGACGGATGATTCACAGCTCTTAATTTTAGGAAGAATGAGTGAATGAATGAATAACCCGGGCGAATCAAAAGGTACGTCGCTGGTATGCAATCCGTGTGACGTGCTGTCTACTTAACTGTGTCGGGTTATTGACGGATGTAAAATTTTTAGACGGTTGGTTTAGATTTGTGCTTAAAATTGACGTGTGTTTCATAAATTTTATGCTTGTCGATTACCCGTCCCTTTCCTTTTCGGCGGATAAGAAAATGACAGATATAACTTAAAATAAAATTAGATGGTATTTACAGGAATTAGCACCATTTTCTTTTCTTACATGTTTTTCTTAAACTAATTACTGGAGCCTCCTTTTAAGCAAAATATGCCTGTACCAGGAGACCCCGCTCTTCTGTAACAGTAGTAAATAGGTAAGAAAGTTTTGTTACCTTTACGTTTTACAAATAAGCAATTAAAGAATGTTTGTATAATGTGTGTATGTGTCTGTGTGTGTGTGCGTGCGTGTGTGTACGTGTGTGTAAGTGTGGGCGTGCTCGGGCAATGAGGGTAGATTCCTCCTGTCTAGCAGTCAAAAAAATATGTTTTAACCCTCTCCATAGTTTTGAAGTGCAGATAATATCCCCTGTCTCGCTCCCACAGTTCTGGTGTTTTGACGTATGTAGCATTAACTGTGACTATCTACCTCAGTGGCTATTGATCTATTCTTTAATATCACAGACTATTTTTTTCTTTATTAAGGATATAAACCATTTGCACAATAGATACTTAAAGATATAAACTTATAATAAAATTCATTATTTAAACAGTTTCCACTGACGTATCTGACATACACGGTGTTATTGACATCGTAACGAATACTGAGGGGAATGATTCAGACCATGGTTCTGAGTTAATATCAAGTGGAATTTTCCGTCGCAAAATTCACGTCTTTTTTATATTTTTTTACATACATACATAAACTCACGCCCGTAATCCCAAATGGGGTGGGCAGAGCCACAAGTAATCAAAGACAACTTGCAGCCACTGTTGATACGAAATCCTAAGATGGATATGATGAACCTTATGGTGATAAGGGATCAGCCTATCGCCCATAACATTAGTCCATCATGTTAGAGGACGCAATCCCTCTGTCGGTTTTTACGACATGCCCGGGATGACAAGCAGCTGAACGTGTTCTATGTTTTTTATTTGCTCCCAGAACAGCATAGAAGCGTTTATATTTTTTTAATTATTTTTAATTTTATACTTTTGCGATGGAAAATTCCACTTCATATTAACTCAGAATAATGAGCTGAATCACCCCTCTCAGTATTCGTTACGATGTCACTTACACCCCGTCCAAATACATGCAGGTAGCCATACAAGTAGGTATGAGTGTTAGTGACACCGTAACGAATACTGAGGGGGATGATTCAGACCATGATTCTGAATTGATATCAAGTAGAATTTACTGTCGGAAAATTCATGAAATATTTTTTGTTTTTTTTTTTAATTATTTTCATTTCCATACTTTTGCGACCGAAAATTCCACTTTATATCAACTGAGAATTACGGTCTGAATCAAATGTCAAAGTTTTCGTTACGATGTCACAAAAAGCTCGGTGAGGTGTGGGTACTTAGTTCATTTTGCGATAGACATAAATCGTATCAGAGACAAATCCATCGCAAGATGAACTAAGTACCCTTACCTCAATGAGCTTTCTTTTAGACCAGCGTGGCGAGACGTATCGCCGTTTATAATAGGGCCAACTGTGTTAGTGGAAACTGCACTTGAGATAAATTAATAACTCATTGGTGCAAGTCCGGTACCGGATTCGAACCGACGCTCCCCGTTTGAGAAGCAAACCAGAGTACTACAGGACCACATTGACTATTTAGGTATGTACATAATCTGCCTACATACGTCCCACTGCTGGGCACAGACCTCCCCTCAATCAACCGAAGGGGGTATGGAGCATACTCCACCACGCTGCTCCACTGCGGGTTGGTGGAGGTGTTTTTACGGCTAATAGCCGGGACCAACGGCTTAACGTGCCCTCCGAAGCACGGAATCATCTTACTTTTTCGAACAATCATGTGATTCAAGCCTGAAAAGTCCTTACCAAACAAAGGACAGTCTCACAAAGTGATTTCGACAATGTCCCCATCGGCAATCGAACCCGGACCTCCAGATCGTGAGCCCAACGCTCTAACCACTAGACCACGGAGGCTGTTCTGTGCTGTATTTAGGTATGTAGTGAAATATATTATAGCATAAAACGTAGAAAATCATAGAAATAAGTAGAAAATAGTTTCCGTTTGACCGAGTTTCCAAGCTTGTACTTGCTTCTTATCGTGTGGGTTGTGAGGAATACCAGCCTCATCAAACTTGGTGTCAGTTATGATTGAGCCGCCAAAGGCCCCTGACATGGCTCATGTACCTATTACTCACATCAGTAAAAAATAATCGGGACCAACGGCTTAACGTGCCTTCCGAAAAAGTTGTATAATATGCGTCGCGCTGTGAAAACTTCGATAGCGCGTTTCAGGACTGCGTTATTGAATGGTGGCGCCATCTGTTGCATGGCGGCGGAACTAGCTAAACAATTAGTTGGGTCCGCCACACTATGACCACACACCGGACACTTCATACAAACTTCGTTTTACACAGACACTACACATTGACGTTATCGTACACGCGCATCTGTGTGTGTGACGTCTGACGCCATACGATTCAAGTTTAAACTATATTCGAGGAGGGGTGAGGTAAACCTAGCTCAGGTGCTGGTGGGGAGCGGAGAGTTAACGTTCTATACGTAGTATTATATTGTTTATTCTATGGTTCCACTGCAGTTATAGTAGTACCTTGTATAGTTGTAAATGTAGTTGTAACCTCATTGATAAGGAATTATTGCTGCCGATAAGTTTCTCTGGCTTCTACCGTGTCAGATTGATATTACATTACGGTTTTACATTGGTGTTGATTCCTGTACACACCATTTTTACAGAAGCGACTGACAATACGGATCCGTAACACACAGCAACGTCGCTAAAACCTACACCAAATCCAACTTAAAACTTCTCAAAATTCAATGAAGGTAAAACTTTTCGGTACAATTTATCATATTCCCAGAGGATATTTATGGGTATGAAGATCTGTTTTGTCTGTTGGCAACAGACGAACTTGTCTTGCTTTCGGACAATCAGATGATCAGCCTGTAATGTCCTAACCAAACTCATCATCATCAATTTAAGAGCCACGCTCTTGTCGGTGCAGCATTTTCCATGCTACGTTTTTAGGGAAAAATAGGGCAGTGGTTTCCCTCTTGCCTTCCGCAGTACTCTGTCTGACGCGAGTGGGATGGCGCCCAGAGTAGTCTATTACAAAGCCATACTAGGACTCCTGTCCTCCGCCTCTGAATACTACTGACAGTTACTAACCTAACCAATCACCCGATCACAAAGTATTTTATATTTCTCACTGATGTAACTAAGTAGTCGTTACATAAGTCATGTCCGGGGCCTTTGGCGGCTCAATAGTAACCCGGACACCAGGGTTGATGGGGTTGATACTCCACCTCATAACCCATACGATCGAAGAACAGACTTGTCTATCATGATTCTAGATCTATGGGAAGTATCCCGTAGGTTTTAATTCCCTTACGAAATGTCAAAATAACGTTAAAATGGTCGCTTATTTGCATCCATAGGGAAGGCCCGTGCCCCAACAATGGGGACGTTAATGGGCTGATGATGATGATTATGGTCGCTTATTTGGACTGCGTTGATCGTCATCTCCCTAGCATTATCCCGTTTTTCACAGGATCCGCTTACCTAACCTGAAGATTTGACAGGTCCGCTTTTTAACAGGAGCGACTGCCTGTATGTACTCTCTCTATTTAAGAGCTGCGCTCTTGTCGGTGGAGTAACCGCCATTCCTCTCTTCTTCCCGCCAAAACCTTCACCTCCCGATACGACACGACCTGCACCTTCTCTTTTATTTGTTTCTTAAATGTTCTCCTAGTCTACCCCTTCAATTTTTTTTTATTTTTTTTTTCTATTATGTGTACTATTATGTACTATTATGTATGTATTTTTGTGTATGCGTGTACACGCTATCTGCTCTCTCCTCGTTAATATTTCACTCTCACAGGCCTACTGGAAGAAATTTCTGTTAGAAATAACTTGTGCCTTTTGTCTGTCATCATGTTATCATATTGTATTTCTGTGTTATCCTATGTACAATAAATTGTTAAATAAAATAAAAAATACACTAAAACCCAAGAAAACCCGCATGCAAAGCTTATAGCGGAGTAGAGAAATTGCCTCGATTGTACATTGATATTTATGTCGCTCGGTAGAATACACTTGTAACTTGGGAGAGCATAGAGCCTCGATTCCTGCAGACACCTAAATTTATTTAAAGTTAATATTATATACCTGTCAATTTCTTATCCACAGAAAAGGAAAGAGACGGATAATTAAAAAATCTAAAATATTTATCTTCAAAATTGGCTTACATAGTCAGCGCTTTTTGAACGTCAAAAATTACATATTATGTAACTAGCCACCAACCCGCAGTGGAGCAGCGTGGTGGAGTATGCTCCATACCCTCTCCGGTTGATTGAGAGGAGGCCTGTGCCCAGCAGTGGGACGTATATAGGCTATTCATGTATGTTTATGTTATGGAACTAGCTGTAAAACTACTACCACATCGGAATCTGTAACGCTAAGGGAAAGACGTGACCAGAAAACCTCCCAGCACAGGGCCCTACTCCTACTGTTTCATATTTTCCTTTCTTTGTTTTTTAAATCCAGTTTGTATTACATAATTTATAAACTTAAATACAATCGTATTCCAATTGCAGTCGGTGGAAGGAAAGTGAAAAATAAGGAGTTATGTGACTTTATCACAGAAACAGTGTCCAAAAAACATTACAAAACAAACCGAGTTACATCGCTATTCCACTCACTAGCACAACCTTTAATATACCCATACATACATATCTAATTTTATACCACACTCACACATACATAGACTACACTCGTCTAGGAGATATGACATTTAATATAAGAGGACTAAGGTTCAAAGTGGAATGGATGAGATGAGCCAAAATTATCCTCCATACTTGATAGGTAAAGTGGCGTTTACAACTGGACACCCTCAGGTCTGTTGTCTTATATTTTGTACCCGGTGAGAGCCCTCAGCGCTCACCATTTGTCCGGCCAAGTAGTTAATGCCATTTGCGACAAATCTACAATAAGTAGTAGTATTTTCTTCATCTATCATGTGGGTTGTATTGTGAGTTGAATTACCAACCTCATAAACCCTGGTGTCAGGGTTATCATTGAGCCGCCAAAGGCCCCTGACATGGTTCATGTAAAGACTACTTATTTACATCAGTAACTAGTAACCGGAACCAACAGCTTAACGTGCCTTCCGAAGCACGGATCATCTTACTAACAAACTAACATTTTGTCTAAACGACCAACAATACGAACGCAGCTTTATACACGATTCGTGACTGGCATTCTAAGAAAACATCACTTATTATCAACCTTATTGCTATACTGTTAAAGTCTAAAATCGAACTTAACTTTAACAGCACGTCCATTTAGCTATTTCCAGTCTTATAAGAGTAAAATTACGGTTCAAATTTGTACTAAAGTAATTTTTTTTTTGTAGAAAAAGTAGTCTGCATTTTGGATTTTAAGGCGTATTGTGATATACAAAGAGGTGAATTTTATTTGAATTGGTTATGACCTGTTCTTTTTCATTTGATATTTATTTGTAAGATTTGATATCGTTTAGATGGTCGCTACTACAGATTCTAATCTTCACGCCTTGTTACGTTAATCGGGTGAGCAGAGTAGGTACCTAGTTTTCTTGATTAAACTGCACATTGGACGAACAAAAAACTACTGAAAAAAAAACATAATATTTTGAATTGGTCAGAAAAAAATTTCAAGCTCATATGAAGCTTACTTTATGTAAAAAAGCTTATTATAAGATTAATGAATACCTAAATGATAAAAATGTCTGGTATTGAATGTGTTCCTCTAGTTATTAAATAACTTGTAATGTATACCCCCTTTGATTTAAAAGATGTGTTGCTGTTGCTGTTTCTTGTCATTTCTTCTCCTCAGCCATAACACCTTGCGAAATGACGTAGATTCAAAAATGTTACATTGACCTTCAACAAGTTTATCCATGATAATTATGTTGAATAAATGATTCTGATTTCTGATTACTATTTTATTTCTGTTTGGTTAAAAATGGGGTAAATGACCACATTAAAGCATCACCACTAATTTAAGAGCCACGCTCTTGTCGGTGTAGCATTCTCCGTGCTACTTTTTAGGGGGAAAATGAGGCAGTGGTTTCCCTCTTGCCTTCCGCCCAGCAGTACTGTGTCTGACGCGAGTGTGATGGCGCCCAGAGTAGTCTATTAAAGCAATCCACCTAAAAAAAAGCAATATTGCTATTTGATAGTTGTTAACATGACGCTCTTAATGGGGCTCTAATTAAAGAATGAATGTCCTTGTCAAACAAAGAACTACACGAAGTGAATTCCACAATTCCTTTCGGGAATCGAACGTGGCCCTTTCCCCGATATCGACTCCGCCGGCGTGGTCGACGATTCCCCTCAATCAGCGCTTATCGCTATCGACCCGCTAGCGTCGATTAATTCTTTCAAATATTTTTCCTCTCAGACGACGCCCTGAGCCGAGGTTCGCGACCAACTGGGCACCCTCAGGCCTGTTGTCTTAAACGTTGTACCGGGTGAGAGCCTTCAGCGCTCCCCATTTGTCCGGCCAAGTAGCTAATGCCATCTGTGGCAAATCTACAATAAAAAAAAATGACCGTGGTCCTCCAGATTGGGAGCCCAACGCCGTAACAACAATAACATAGACATAAATGATCATAGACATGAATAATCTTCTTTCACCCTAAGGTTGCCTGGCAGAAATTGCTGTTTAGCAATAAGGCCGCCTATTGTGCTTATGTTTTATTCGTATGTTTATGTCCTTTGTATATGTTGTTGTGCACATCACATCATCAGCCCATTAACGTCCCCACTGCTGTACACGGGCCTTCCCTATGGATGGATAGGGAGATCGGGCCTTAAACCATCACGCGGCCCCAGTGCGGATTGATGGTTATTAACGACTGCTAATGCAGCCGGGACCAACGGCTTAACGTGCCTTCCGAAGCACGGAGGAGCTCGAGATGAAAACTTTTTTTTTTTTTTTGTGGTCACCCATCCTATGACCGGCCTTTGCGAAAGTTACTTTACTTCAACAATCGCAGACCGAGCGCGTTAACCGCTGCGCCACCGAGCTCCTCGTTGTTGTGCAATAAAGTATTATTGATTGATTGATTGATTGATTGACGCGTTTTCAAATCAAAAAATGTGTTTTTTTTTTAAAGTGACAACCCTAGGTCTGTAGCATACGTAAGCGGCAACCCTGCTCGTCCATGCATCGGGGCCAAGGCATCTCGTCGTCGGCACTTTTATAAAACTCATCCAACACTAGATTACGTATTTGACTTCGCGCCATTATCGGTTTTGTGAAGTGAAATATTTAACTTGAGACATTTGACAAATCATAGCTGTGGTAGGCCAGTTGGTAGAACGCTATAATAAACACACATACACATACATAAACAGCCTATATACGTCCCACTGCTGGGCACAGGCCTCCCCTCAATCAACCGGAGGGGGTATGGAGCATACTCCACCACGCTGCTCCAATGCGGGTTGGTGGAGGTGTTTTTACGGCTAATAGCCGGGACCAACGGCTTAACGTGCCCTCCGAAGCACGGAATCATCTTACTTTTTCGGACAATCAGGTGATTCAAGCCTGAAAAGTCCTTACCAAACGAAGGGCAGTCTCACAAAGTGATTTCAACAATGTCCCCATCGGGAATCGAACCCGGACCTCCAGATCGTGAGCCTGACGTTCTAACCACTCGACCACGGAGGCTGTTGTTTGTTTTCATTTACGGTGAATGCTGTGTACGCATGTGATTGGCAAGCATATATACCAAGTCTTTCTATTTATAATGATGTCTGTAAAAGTTTCTTATGTAGTAGTTAAATAAAAACTTTACAAAAAAGGTTATTATAAAGTTAGTGATTATTTAGAAGATATGAATGCATGGGATTAACTGTCTGAGAACTGATATTAGGCAGCTAAATTACTCAATTGTATACCAATATTTTATGTTTATTTTTATTTTTTTAAAGAACGTCTAGGGCCCTGTGCCGAGGTTTTTCTTGCAGCTTCTTTTCCCCGGCTATACAGGTTGTGAGAAGCTGCAGTAGTTTTAGGCGGATGAGACGTTCGTTATGTAATAATTGACGATTCAAAGTGTAACTATGTTACCTACTGAATAAAGATATTTTTGAATTTATTGCTGTATGTGTACCTATATATCTCTCTCTATTTAAGAGCTGCGCTCTTGTCGGTGGAGTAATCGCCATTCCTCTAATCTTCCCGCCAAATCCTTCACCTCTTGATACGACACGACCTGCACCTTCTCTTTTATTTGTTTCATAAATGTTCTCCCTTCCTCTTTTCCCTTTAATTTTTCCTTCTATGATGTTTGTCATAAATGAATCGTGTCGTATCAGGTCTCCAATCATATTTCCTCTCCGGTTCTCTATAGTCTTAAATATGGTTCTCCATTCTTCAATTCTTTCCAGCACTTTTTCATTTGACACCATTTCAGTCCAGCTCATACCATCCATCCTTCGCCAACACCACATCTCAAACGCTTCCAACCTCTCTTTGTGTCATTAATATGTATACATTTTGGTACCATGTCACATTAACTTTTTTGACAAATTGAACTGTAAGTCTCACTAAACGTCAAATATGTTAGTGCGACAGAGTCCTAAAGTGGGTACATTATATTGCTCATGATTGTACCTAAGCTTTTACATTTCTTTAGCACAGAGTATAAAATTGAAATAAAAAGGTTGGTCAACCGGTTGCTGGTTTTTGACAACCGTCACGGGTCGCTTCATGGGCCATACCACTTTCTATCGCTATAGTATATTTATATCACAACGGCTTCCGTGGTCCAGTGGTTGAGCGTTGGGCTCACGATCCGGAGGCCCCGGTTTCGAATCTCGGTGGGGACAAATCACAAAAATCACTTGATCCCTAGTTTAGTTAAAGCAAGATGATCCTTCGGAAGGCACGTTAAGCCGTTGGTCCCGGTTACTACTTAGCTACTTACTGATGTAAGTAAGTAGTCGTTACATGAGCCATATCAGGGGCCTTTGGCGGCTCAATAGTAACCCTGTCACCTGGGTAGATGGGGTTGGTAATCCACCTCACAACCCACACGATTGAAGAAGATATCACATATCAAATTTACGTGATATCATATTTAGTTTAACAGTTACGTAACGTGAACGTAGAGCCGTGGTAATACACGTTTATTATGTAATGTATGAATGTGTGTGTGTGTGTGTGTGTGTGTGAATGTGTGTGTGTGTGTGTGCGTGTGTGTGTGGAAGGACAAGGTCATAGCATAATAATAATCAAATAGGCTAGTTTCCAACTAGTCAAATCAGTTACATTTTACTAAACGTCAAAACTTTATTGTATTCCGTCCGTGTGTCCAGTCGTGAGCAATATAATGTATTGCTCATGACTTCAATTTAAAAATTCGAACATATAAACTAAACTGTTAAAAAATAAAACACATCGATCAATCGTTTCACACACGCACGCCGGTTCATAGTAGATCGTACTGAACCTTTTCTAAGGAATCTCCAATAGAGTATTTGACTGGATCAAAAATAAATTATAAAATGGTAATCTAGAAATAGAAGCCAGTCTAAGAAAAATAAACCTGTCCTTATCGTCTGCAAGACTACAATTTGACCAAAGCTCTACGTTAGCGCAATATATTGATTAATGTTTGTTTATTACCCGTATCAGGCAAAGGCATAACGTCATACAGCCTGAAAAAAAAAGATTCACACTCGAATTCGTTTTTTAAATTTTTGTCTTTGCATGAGACGACGACCCGTAACGGTTAAATTTCAATTTCAGAATGGTCGGCCATCTTGTGTGCATTTTTATTTTTTTTAGGGCTGCGCTAGGCAATGGCTGACAAATTAAAAGGCCTTTAAAGATAATAAAACATTTTATTGCACAGAATGAACATAAAGTAGATAAAGCACGAATAACAATGAAAATTAATGGTACAATTGCTATGTAGCAGTCTCTTCCAGGCAACTTAAATATCTCTAAATACATAAGTGCTTCGGAAGGCACGTTAAGCCGTTGGTCGCGTTTGCTACTTACTGTTGTAAGTATGTAGTCGTTACATGAGCCATGTCAGGGGCCTTTGGCGGCTCAATAGTAACCCTGACACCAGGGTTGATGGGGTCGGTCGTCGACCTCACAACCCACACGTATTAATTAATTGTAACAACATTTATTCAACGTATTTTACACAATGAATCAAAGTCTTAAATAACCCTAATATCTAATTATAATTATTTAACTTAAATATTAAAATAGACTATTCTGGGCGCCATCCCACACGCGTCGGAGTACTGCGGGGCGGAAGGCAAGAGGGAAACCACTGCCCTATTTTTCCCTAAAAAGTAGCATGGAGAATGCTACACCGACAAGAGCGTGGCTCTTGAATTAGTGTTGATGAACTTTAATATTACATCTTTTATCAAAGAGAATAAAAGAACCACATTCAGAGATATACCAATAGACTTGTCTTTAAAAGATATATTTTTATAGGTCACCTCCACACACTCTCTGCCCAAACCCGAAAGTGTTAAAGCGTGATGTTACATAAGTATCACAAAATAGGGCCGATTTAAAAACACAATAGGAAGTTGACAGCCCTGCGCCGCGTCACTAGTAAATAATTGCTAAACTGAGAAACTGTGGAGTCGAATTAGGGCTAGAAATATTTTAACCCCTTAGCAACCGAGTTCCCTTTGAACATACATAAATACATACATTCACGTCAATGTCCCACCGGGGTGAGCAGAGACTATGGAATTCCATATGCTTCGATCCTGAAACACTTCTCTTGCTTCCTCTACATTTATCAATCACTTTCTTTGATACTCAATCCTTTGAAGATAATTATAAATAATAATTTTAACATACATATATAAGTCACGCTTGTCCATCTTAGCTTAGTTGGAACAAAATTTAACTGTCATTGTGAGGTCGCGGGTTCGAATCCGGTCAACTAATTATTTTCGAAATTCTTTTAGAATTCATATTTGGATCATAAATGATTTAATAACATATATAATGTTTATCTTATGATAATCACGTGTTCAGCAGCGAAGGAAAACATCGTGAAGAACACGAATTCCAGAGGAATGTGTTTCGGAGGTATGTGTCCTAACCTGTATTGGACTGATTTTCCCTTCGCGGGTTTTCTTCAAGTCTTGATTGTACCTTCAGCTAATCATAGAACAGCCAGATCGACTGACGCCAGTAATCCCTAACAGGGTAGGTATGTCAAATTTATCAGAAGACAAGTTACGGACTCTTTATAAGTGTTTTTAAGTGACAAATTGTATTTCTAATGCTATTTAGGTAATCATTAATCTTTTAATAAGGTTTTAAATCTTATTTAGGGCAATTAATATGATAAACCGTATGTCAGCAATTTGAAACGACAGTTAACTTAAGTAGCAGTCCTAAGATGAATATGATAGATAACATAAAGAGCCTAATTTAAGTATTAGTCCATAACATTGAAGAAGACACCTAACCTGTATTGGGCTAGTTTTCCCTTCGCGGGTTGGAAGGTCAGACAGGCAGTCGCTTCTGTAAAAAACCGGACCTGTCAAATCTTCAGGTTAGGTAAGCAGACCCTGTGAAAATCGGGATAATGCTGGAGAGAGGATGATGAACTTTGAAGAAAACATTTTGTGTTATTCATAAATCTTAACATAGAATCACGGTTGTAACTCCGAAGTTATATGCATAGCCGAGGAAAAGCTTATTAATATAAATTCTGACCACGTAACAAATGTTATGCCTAAGTTGCTGTGCCCCAACGGGGCGTCACAATGTACCTACCACATCCTGTATACCACCTATGTAAAACTGTGACTTGCAATAAATGATTATGATTATGAAAGAAGCTGCAAGAAAAGACTCAGCACAGGGCCCTAGACGTTCTCAAAAAAAAAAACAAAATAATAACCACTGCTAAAGCACTGTTTATCACAGCGGACGCAAAAATGTACTTGCTTCGGGTGACATACAAAATATCGTTTATTAATACTTTCTGTACTGTCACACACACAAAGCTACACGCCTTTATCTCACTAAACGCGTTATTTAAGTCCCAACAGGGGGGGCTATTGCCATTAGCCGGGCACAAAGCCTGGATACCACATAATGTAATTTATCTACAACATACACGGTCTGCGATTGTTGAAGTTAAGCAACTTTCGCAATGGCCGGTCATAGGATGGGTGACCACAAAAAAGTTTTCATCTCGAGTTCCTCCGTGCTTCGGAAGGCACGTTAAGCCGTTGGTCCCGGCTGCATTAGCAGTCGTTAATGACCAGCAATCCGCACTGGGCCCGCGTGGTGGTTTAAGGCCCGATCTCCCTACCCATCCATAGGGAAGGCCCGTGCCCCAGCAGTGGGGACGTTAATGGGCTGGTGATGATGATACACAAATCCAAACCTATCTAATTCTCATATATTGTAAAAAATTTCAGTATGTTTTTGTCATTTAACAACTTTTTAAATTCCACCAAGACACAACTTTTCTCGCTGTCTGTACACAGTCGTTCGGTTCGTAGATAACGGTTATTTACTCAGAGTATGAACCCGTGATAAGATAACGAATGCCCGCCTAGACATTCACACTGCATTCGTGTGCTCAAAATTTAACTTACATACAAACATTCCCGACCGTAACTCCTAATAGGGTGGGCATACCCACAAATAGGGATGATGAGGAGCTCGGTGGCGCAGCGGTAAACGCGCTCGGTCTGCGATTGTTGAAGTTAAGCAACTTTCGCAAAGGCCGGTCATAGGATGGGTGACCACAAAAAAAAAGTTTTCATCTCGAGCTCCTCCGTGCTTCGGAAGGCACGTTAAGCCGTTAGTCCCGGCTGCATTAGCAGTCGTTAATAACCAGCAATCCGCACTGGGCCCGCGTGATGGTTTAAGGCCCGATCTCCCTACCCATCTATAGGGAAGGCCCGTGCCCCAGCAATGGGGACGTTAATGGGCCGATGATGATGACCCACAAATAGTAACTAGAAGATAATTCATAATAATAATAAAAACGTTTATTGCATGAATTTAGGTTAGGCACATTGAAGATTACAGAGCATTTATAAATAGTATGTATCACCAAATACTACTTTTTTAACTAGAAAGGATCCAAAAGAAATTCATAAAGCATCTAAATTACAAATGTCGCACCTCTGCCCCTGTTAGCAGTTATCAAAAAAATTGCCGCAACAACAAAATGTTAACTCTCGAAGATCGAAGAGTAATACTGGATGTGGGTCTTCTGTACGATGTTTTGCGTGGTCGTCTTGACTGCCCTGAGATGCTGGAGCGTTTTCGGTTCAATGTACCCCGTCGCCGCACAAGACACACTGCCTTGTTTCATGTTCCCCTACACTCTACTAATTACGGACAAAATTCTGTATTTACGAGATTAGTCCATACATATAATGCACGGTTCGGTGAAATTGATTTATTTACGGATAGTAAACGAATTTTTTTACGTAATATTAAATGTACTATATTTAATGGAAGTACTTAACTGAATTACTTTTCTATTTACTATCATATTAAGACATTTTTAAATTATAAAGTGATACGGACTGTTGTGTGGTATTGACATAAACACACACACACAAATACACACACACACACACACACACACACACACACACACACTGTCTCTTCTTTTTTTTTCCTTTGGCATCCTCTTTACATTTTACTAGGTATGTAATTATGTGGATAGCTGTAATTGGTCTTACATATTGTAAATGAAATCATACATTGTACAATTAGATATAAGACTGTTGTTGTCCCAAATAAAATAAAATAAAATTAAGCATACACAATTTCTACCTACTTAGATATTTAAGAATATTTATGGTATTTTTTTTGTCGGAGTTGTATTTCTTCCAGTCTCTGCTTACCCCTATGTAAACTAGGCGAGAGTTGATGAACAGATCTATGTTGTATTTTAAGCAAAACGAATGTGACTTATAAATTATTAAAATTCAATAATATTCATTTTTCAAAATTGGCTTACAAAGTTAGCGCATTTTGAACGTCAAAAAATTAAATTACATATTATGTAACTAGCTGTAACACTACTACATCGGAATCTGTAACGCTGAGGGAAAGACGTGACAAGAAAACCTCCCAGCACAGGGCCCTAGTCCTACTGTTTCATTATTAACTAATAATGTAACAGTTAATCATTACAGAATAACTTACATAAGAATAAACAGCAATGTCAAGGTGAAATACAAATGCAAAATTCAAAAATATCTTTATTCAGTAGGTAACATAAGTTACACTTTGATTAGTCATTTTTTACATAACGAACGTTTCAATCGCCTAAAACTTCTGCAGCTTCTCACAACCTGTGTAGCTAGGGAAAAGCTGTAGGAAAACCCTCGGCACAGAACCTTCCCAGACAGTTAATCCCATGCATTCAAATCTTCTAAATAATCACTAACCTTATAATTTTCTTTTTTACAAAGTTTCTTTTCAAGTTATTTTTTTTCTATATCACAGTAATAAATCTATTATCCACTGATACTTTATCCGTTAAATAGAACAAACATAAACCTCATCAGGAATCGAACCTTTAACAAGCTCCAGTACCAACTAAATAAGCAATCATCAAAATTAAACGAACGAAAAATTTTATAAATAAATTATATTTTTATCACTATTTCCTCTCCACGCCACTCTATGGTTTAAAGTCGTCACATGGCGTCGTAGCGAACGTACCGTGTACTGCGACCGAGAGGTCTTGGTCCTTGCGTTATTATTATTATTACCATTTATTTTTATAGGATTACTATTAAATATAAAGGTTCCTTGTTAGTATAATAATTACAATTGTTTAAAAGTTTAAGGTAATTTTCGTTAAAATAAGTATTAATTATTATTTAATTTACCATCATTCGTGTCGGAAAGAAGCAACGATACAGATAAAATATTTTATGATTAAAACAAAAGGGTTGACCATTCCCCGTCCCTTTCCTTTCCCGCGGAATAAATTAAAACATAACATAAATAAATATTCATTAAGTCATACATACATACCTAGATATTTATAAGAGCAATCAGTTATTAACTTCAAATATTCAAAGTCATCGTAATAAGTTATATCAAATCTTATCTTTCTATATACATTGATAATATGATAATATTTATATTTTGTTGTATTGTACACTAACTTATTAACTTATTGAGGACAGAAGAGGCAAGATGATTGGACACCTAATAAGACACGACGAATTCATTAAAAACATCATAGAAGGAAAGCTAGAAGGAAAGAGAGGAAGGGGAAGACCAAGAAGAGCTTACATGGAACAGATTAAAGAAAAGGTTAACGTCGTGTCTTATAGGGAAGTCAAGGAATTGGCCTTTGAAAGACTGGAATGGAAAATGCTACACCGACAAGAGCGTGGCTCTTAAATTGATGATGATGATGGTACACTAACTTATCCTTGTCATTCATGAGTCATACAATTATTTATTATGTACATATATTTATATATATATATATTTACCAGGAAAGAGAGGAAGGGGAAGACCAAGAAGAGCTTACATGGAACATATTAAAGAGAAGGCGAACGTCGTGTCTTATAAGGAAGTTAAAGAATTGGCTTTTGATGGACAAAAATGGAGAATGCTACACCGACAAGAGCGTGGCTCTTAAATTAGTAATGACATATTTTTATGTAATTTTGATTGTGAAATTTGTTTTCGATTTCATATTTGGACCATGAATGATTATTACTGCATCATGCTCAGCAGTGAAGGAAAACATCGTGAGGAAACCCACATTCTCGAGAAATGCATTTTCGGAGGAATGTGACTTTCGAGAGTTGGAAAGTCAGACAGGCAGACGCTTCTGTAAAAAACCGGACCTGTCAAATATTCAGGTTAGGTAAGAGGACCCTGTGAAAAACGGGATAATGCTAAGGAGAAGATGATGCATTTATGTAATTTTAGACAATGTAAAGTGGTTACACAACAGCCTCCGTGGTCTAGTGGTTAGAGCGTTAGGCCCACGATCTGGAGGTCTGGGTTCGATTCCCGATGGGGACATTGTCGAAATCACTTTGTGAGACTGTCCTTTGCTTGGTAAGGACTTTTCAGGCTTGAATCACCTGATTGTCCGAAAAAGTAAGATGATTCCGTGCTTCGGAGGGCACGTTAAGCCGTCGGTCCCGGCTATTAGCCGTAAAAACACCTCCACCAACCCGCATTGGAGCAGCGTGGTGGAGTGTGCTCCATACCCCCTCCGGTTGATTGAGGGGAGGCCTGTGCCCAGCAGTGGGACGTATATAGGCAGTTTTTTTTAAAAAGTGGTTAATTCTTACACTTGTAATACGCAGGGTTATCTATTCACCCTTGATACATTCAAGGATTTTAAAACACCCTAAAACAACAACTATACAATAGGCTACTTATCCATAACCAAGTCAAATGTCAAACTTTTTTTGAAACGTCAAAATGAAAGTTTTCATTGGAGTTTGTATGGAAACACTGTCCTGTGACGTCATCAATAAAAGCGATCTAACTTCGTATTCATTGTTACTTAATTCATAAATAAAATTCGAAAACAAGTCGAAAAGTAAAATGAGATTGATTTTTGTGTTCTCTTAGACTCTAGCCATAGAGGCAGCCTCTAGCCATAGAGGCAGCTCTAGCCATAGAGGCAGCCAATCAGCTCGCGACACCAAACACTTCAGGTCCCCGATACCGACCCCGCCGGCGTGGTCGACGATTTCCCTCATTCAGCGCTTATCGCTATCGACCCACTAGGGTGGATTAATTCTTTCAAATATTTTTCCTCTCAGACGACGCCCTGAGCCGAGGTTCGCGCCCAACTGGGCACCCTCAGGCCTGTCGTCTTAAACGTTGTACCGGGTGAGAGCCTTCAGCGCTCCCCATTTGTCCGGCCAAGTAGTTAATGCCATCTGCGGCAAATATACAATAAGTCACGTCAAAAAAAAAAACGGTTCTCTTAGACTGACTTCTATTTCTAGATTAGCATTAAAATTTACCTTTGACTTAGGCAAATAGCCTATAATAAACTTATGACGTAGAATGACTTTGAATTCATGTTTGGATCATAGATTGATATCACATGGTTTCCAGGATTTGTGCCCGGTTAATGGCATTAGGCTCGCCCCCTGTTACATGAGTGTTAAACTTTGCTTAGAGTCATCTTCTCTGCCCTCCACTGGGGCAATTCCTGTTCGGCGCGTCCTTGCCGCGGGGGTGGGCGCCTCTTACTTCAGTAGGCCGGAGTGAGATGGTGGCCGAGTTCGAATAGGGACCCAGACCTACGGGGTATAACGTAGAACCCTTGCCCAGGGATACGGGTGAAGACCTCAATGGCTGCAGAGGCGGAGATGGGAGCCATCGGTACGGCAATGCAGGACGGAAGGGGCATGTCACAGGGACTGTAACCTGGAACCTGACAGAGGGCAGCAGTAACTGTCAGTACTATTCAGAGGCAGAGGACAGGAGTCCTAGTATGGCTTTGTAATAGGCTACTCTGGGCGCCATCCCACTCGCGTCAGACAGAGTACTGCGGGGCGGAAGGCAAGAGGGAAACCACTGCCCTATTTTTCCCTAAAAAAGTAGCGTGGAGAGTATTGGGAAAATGCTACACCGACAAGAGCGTGGCTCTTAAATTGATGATGATGAAACTTAGCTGGCGTCGAGTAGATATAGGCGTAATTCGTTACGTGTTATGTCATAGAATAAAAATCTACTACGTGTAAAACGGACATAAGTATGTATGAACTAAGTAATTTAATAAAAAAATAAACTAATGTAATAAAAATGTGAAAATAAATTGTCAAAACATTTTAAATCCACTATTAAAATCTGACCCAAGTATCAAGTCGACACAGAAGATATGAACACACTGTGTACACAGGTGTACCAGTCTTGATCCTACATTATTATTATTATTAATAACAGTTATTTTGTAAATTCTTTCTTTTGTCTTTGTTAAAATATGTTCAGGTATGCAAATTATATTTTTTAAACAAGCTATTTCACGGGCTGTGTCAATAGTGGTAGGCCGAATGTAATTTTACAATTGTAATTTTGAATATTGTCAGAAATAAACAACGGAAAGACACGCTCGCAATCCGTACCGGGTCGGGCAGAGCCACTTTGTGATTCTAGTTTGGTTAGGGCATTGGCCCCGATTCCTGCAGACACCTCCTAATTTTACTTTAAGTTATACCTGACATTTTCTTATCCACCGAAAAGGAAAGGGACGGATGATTAACAGCTCTTAATTTTAGGAAGAATGAGTAAACGAATGAATAACCCGGGCGAATCAAAAAGGTATCTCCCTGGTGTGTAATCCGTTTGACGTGCTGTCTACTTAACTCTGTCGGGTTATTGGGCGATGTAAAATTTTTAGACCGTTGTTTTAGATTTTTACTTAAAATTGACGTGTATTCCATTAATTTTATGCCTGTCGATTACCCGTCCCTTTATTTTTCAATGGGTAAGAAAATGACAGGTATAATTTAAAATTAGATGGCGTCTGCAGGAATTAGCACCATTATTAACATAAACAACCTACATACTTCTCACTGCTGGGCACAGGCGTCCCCTCAATCAACCGGATATGGAGCATACTCCACGCTGAGAAATAATACAAGCAGTTTATTTATATTTCAGATATAAGCAATTCATCTAAGAAAGCAATATTGCTTTTTGACATTTGTTTGCATTGCGCACTTACTTTTATATGCGCAAATGTCAAATTGCAATATTGTTTTCTTTGATGAATTGCTTGGACGTGCCATTTTAACCCCCCTGGAAAGATTATGATTGCGATAGATGTACCTCTGGCTACCCCAATTGGGATGCAGTCGTGAACTTATGTTAACACAACATAACAGGAAAAAAATAAAATACAAAACGTAAGAAAATCTAGAAGTTAATCTTATAATCAAACCTATACCCAGCACTGGGACAGTGGTACATATTTTAATCTGTTTATATTCGCATGTTTATTTTATGATGACCTAGAAAAACATGTCAAGTATCAAAACCGTTTCGTTGGCAACTACGATTCCCATAATGTACTACAAAATTACTGTTGGCCCCAGCCAAAGGACTCTCACGGTTAAAGCGCGGCGATAAGAGCTATTTTCCTGTGCACGCTCGAGCAATAGCTATTGGTGTATGGTACAAATGTATGAAATTTATTTTTAGAGAGATAATTTTTGTTTTGTGAATTTTTTGTTTAGGTTTTTTGAGATTTTGGTTATTTTTACAATGTGTTATGTGACATTCTCGGGGTGGACAGAGAAAATGTGATAATGATGTAAAACAAACAAACATGAAAGATTATTACTTAACATGACAAAGGGCCAGTGGTTGAGCGTTGGGCTCACGATCCGTAGGCTCTGGGTTCGAATCCCGTCATAAATGTACATATATACACACATAAACTCGCGCCCGTATCCCTAACGGGGTGGGCAGAGCCACAAGTAATCAAAGACAACTTGCAGCCACTGTTGATATGTTGTCGTAAGAAAAAAACGATAAAATGTCTGACTAATTATTGCGGAGTTATGTTATAAAAAATCATAAATAATTTAAATAGAAAAAAGAAAATGTTCTTCGTTAGTTTTAGATCTGTGTTTATCTGGTAATCAGAATTTAAATCAGAAAGTAGTACGGTCACGAGAGCTAATATGTATGCATTTTGAAACCATGTCACATTAACTTTTTTGACAAATTAAACCGTAAGTCTCATTAAATGACAAATGTGATAGTGCGACAGGGTTCTAAAGTGGGTATATGATATTGCTCATTACTGTACAGTACACGACCCAATTGAAAAAAAATAACCCCCAAAGGCTATATAAACCCCGCTATCCGCTTAAACTTGGACCACACCCCCCTCGTAATTTCATCCATGAAATAGTTGGCATTACCAAATACGGATTAGAAAGAGACAGAACACATCCAAGCGTAGGTGCGAACGAGACAACACATATTCCGTACAACCTCGCAAGATTTTTGAGGTTTCATGTCTTTTTTCTTTTCTAAATGTTTTTTTTATCTTTTTTTTTAATAGTGGACAGTGCTATAGCAGTTTTCGGTAATTAATTTTCGGTTTGTGAAAGTTGTTATTTAAGAGTTGTAATAGGCTTGTGTGACAGAAATGGAGATTTTAGTGATAGCTCAGTGCTTAATGGGATCGACAGCCGTTCTTCTAGTCGAAGATTCGTTTTTTTTAATATATTTTAAAGGTATATTAGTAAATAATTAAATAAATAAAACTTCCTTAATCAGATTCCTCATGAAGTATCAGTTATTTGGTTTTGAATACATACATACATAAACTTATTGTAGATTTGCCGCAGATGGCATTAACTACTTGGCCGGAAATACATAAACTCAAGCCAATACTCCGTAATGGGGTCGGCAGAACCACCAGTAATAAGATGATTACAGGTGGGTTAAAATGGCCACATCGAAGAAATTCATCTAAGAAAGCAATATTGCTATTTGACATTTGTTTGCATTGCGCACTTACTTTTATATGCGCAAATGTCATTTTGCAACATTGCTTTCTTAGATGAATTGTTTCGATGTGGCCATTTTAACAACCCTGTTTATAAAGATAATCAATTTATTTTCTTTTATTTCTTCATCTATCTAGCGATTTAACAGGGTCCGCTTACCTAACCTGAACATTTGACAGGTCCGGTTTTTTACAGAAACGTCTGTCTGTCTGACCTTCCAACCCGCGATGGGAAAACCAACCCAACACAAGTTACGTCACATACCTACTTCCGAAAATACATTTCCTCACGATGTTTTCGTTCACCGCTAAGCTCATAAGTAATTTATTTGATTAACAAAATTTTCTTTAATAGTGCGTTGAATAAATGATTCTGCCATACAAGATGTATGTATGTATGTTTGAGTATTGTATGGTAGGTATGTTTTACATAAACACAGATACCCAGAGCATTGCAAGCCGCGATAGGGTTGTCACTTTTATTTAAATAATATTTTTAACAAACAGTACACACTTATTTTTCGAAAGTGCAAAAAAAGTACTCTTTGCTTCGATTATCTTTGCCTCCGTGGTCCAGTGGTAGAGCGTTGGGCTCACGATCCGGAGGTCCCGGGTTCGAATCCCGGTGGGGACATATCACAAAAATCATTTTGTGATCCCTAGTTTGGTTAGGACATTACAGGCTGATCACCTGATTGTCCAAAAAGTAAGATGATCCGTGCTTCGGAAGGCACGTTAAGCCGTTGGTCCCGGTTACTACTTACTGATGTAAGTAAGTAGTTGTTACATGAGCCAGGTCAGGGGCCTTTGGCGGCTCAATAGTAACCCTGACACCAGGGTTGATGAGGTTGGTAATTCATCTTACAACCCACACGATAGAAGAAGATAATTATGTATTTCGTTTCCATATGTCGGACCTATGGAGTTCCGGACTTTTATTATTATTGTATAAACCTAAACCTGAAGGTTTTGTATGTGTGGCAACCCTATTCCTGTAATACAAGTGTTTATACCGCGGCATATCGATTCGAACAGACCTTAGCTATTTAGATGCGCAAGTTGTTACCAATTATACTTTAGCCATTTGAATATTTTTTCTTAAATGTCAAGAAATTAAATAAATGAAAAAAGTGTGTTGGTTAGGCTCCCGATTTGTCCGGCCAAGTAGTCAATGCCATCTGCGGCAAATCTACAATAAGTCACGTCAAAAAAAAAGAAAGTATAATAAAAAAAAAAAAAAAATAAAACGTATTTATTTCAGGTAGGTACCCATATTGTAAGATATAATTATGTCCCTTTAAAATTAAAAGTTATTACAATGAAAAAAAAATAATGAAATAAAGTTAAAAATTATTAAAATCAAAACTTAAAATTAAAATCATATTTATTAAAATGAAAAATTAATTAATTAATTGAAATTTGTTTAGGCTGACAGAGCCAAGAGCTGGAAGGACGTACATTGACCAAATTGGAGATGTCCTTAGAAAAGGTTCAGTACTACTCTGAACCGGCGTGCGTGTACGAAACGATTGATGAATGTGGAGGAAGCAAGAGAAGTGTGTCAGGATCGAAGCAAATGGTTTCCATGTCTGTCAGAGCGAACATGATGGCCCGCAGGTTCGCACGTTGCTCCACCGAAGTAAAACTTACTCTTTTCCAAGCTTACTGTACCAAGTTTTACACGAGCGCGCTGTGGGTCAATCATACGCAAAAACAGTATAACGCCCTGAGAGTTCAATATAAACGCGTTCCGGGTGCTGGTGGGGCTGCCTCGTTTCTGTGGCGCATCAGGGATGTTTGCGGATGCAAGGATGGACTGCTTCTACACCAGTCCATATATATGCGGAAACGCAGCACATCCCTGGTGCGCGGGGTGCGGGCCAGCCCCAGCAGCGTCCTGAGCGTGTTTGCGAGTAGGTTTGACTGTCAGTTTTTTTTTTTTTTGACTTATTGTAGATTTGCCGCAGATGGCATTAACTACTTGGCCGGACAAATGGGGAGCGCTGAAGGCTCTCACCCGCTACAACGTTTAAGACAACAGGCCTGAGGGTGCCCAGTTGGGCGCGAACCTCGGCTCAGGGCGTCGTCTGAGAGGAAAAATAATTGAAAGAATTAATCGACCCTAGTGGGTCGATAGCGATAAGCGCTGACTGTCAGTACATGCGCCATTGTTGTATGATGCATTTACTGACAAACAAAAACTATTAGTAATTTTGTAATTTTAATTTTGGTTTTAATTTTGCTTCTATGCTGTTCTGGGAGCATATAAAAAACATAGAACACGTTCAGCTGCTTCTCTTCCCGGGCATGTCGTAAAAACCGACAGAGGGATTGTGTCATCTAACATGATGGACTAATGTTATGGGCGATAGGCTGATCCCTTATCACCATAAGGTTCATCATATCCATCTTTGGACTTCGTATCAACAGTGGCTGCAAGTTGTCTTTGATTACTTGTGGCTCTGCCCACCCCATTAGGGATTACGGGCGTGAGTTTATGTATGTATGTATGTATGTAATTTTGGTTTTTTTGGTTTTGGTTGTAATGTGGACCATCATGTCTGAAATAAATGATTTTTGTTTTTTTTTTTTGATTTGATAGTCTCTGTTTACCCCGGTGGGAAAGTTTGGGTGGAAGTTCGTATGGAGCATTTTCAAGTTGGAAAGCTAAAAATTGATATGCGGACAACGGCCTCCGTGGTCCAGTGGTTGAGCGTTGTGCTCACGATCCGGAGGTCCCGGGTTCGAATCCCGGTGGGGACAAATCACAAAAATCCTTTGTGATACCTAGTTTGGTTAGGACATTACAGGCTGATCACCTGATTGTCCAAAAAGTAAAAAGATCCGTGCTTCGGAAGGCACGTTAAGCCGTTGGTCCCGGTTATTACTGATGTAAGTACGTAGTCGTTACATGAGTCATGTGTCAGAGGCCTATGGCGGCTCAGTAATAACCCTGACACCAGGGTTGATGGGGTTGGTAATACACCTCACAATCTACACGATAGAAGAAGATATGCGGACTTTTAAATCTGCCCCATCTCCTTCAAAGAGGGGGTGAAATTTTTAAAACTTTTCGCGTGACACTTGATTAGCTATACATTCGTACACAGCGGTATTATATTCAATAAGTTGTTACCATGTTGTTGCGGAGCTAAGTATATTTTATTGTAATATCTTTTAATTTGCGTCGTGTTTTCTCACCATAATATTGTATAACTTGCATACGTTTAGTTGGGCTACAGTCTCAACCTCAAAAAGTGTATTATTTCATAAGATTTGTGTCTGTAACCTGTTAGGTGTGTTTATTAAAAAAAAAATCGTTTCAAATTTAGAAAGGACGCATCGTCTTAATACGTATATTAGCGCGTGGTGCTTCGTAACGCGGTCGGGTTATACTGACCGGGAGTACTTGTTTTAGTGCATTTTAAACTAAAATAATAATTTTGGTGGGTTTTACTGCGAAAATCAAAATATTTACACTATGATAACATGCACAATGTCATTACTTATTAGAAATATGGTTTTTCCATCCTCGTTTTTTCGCTTTGAGCTTCTATTTTTGCAAGTTTTTACCACGCACTTCCCCGTGTTGCCAGTTCGGCGCCTAATCGCGCACTGAGGTAAAGTACTGTCAACGTCGCCATATTAACAGTAACTTTGCGTCCCACTTTTTGAGCGCTGATGTTCAATCTACGGTAGTAGTAAATCTATGACCCCGACCGAAGCCGCTAGCAAAAGCTAGTAATATTATAAGTATACTATTTATTTTTTATTATGAGTATTTATTTATTATAGTTACAATGTTGATAAGTATAATTAGTTTATTTAAGTATAAGTACTCACCTCTCCGTGCTGACTGCGCCCATCAGGCGTGTTCTCCGGGAGGAAGTACAGCCGAAGACTGACCAGGGTCTGGTCGGAGACGCGGTCCGTCCAGAGCAGCTGGAGCTCGCCTGGGGGGAGGAAACGATGGGTTAAAAAAGGTAAGGATCCTTTTTGAAGATAGGAAATGATATGACCACTGTCGCACACAGATGTTGATAGGAAATGATACGACCACTGTCGCATACAGATGTTGATAGGAAATGATATGACCACTGTCGCACACAGATGTTGATAGGAAATGATACGACCACTGTCGCACACAGATGTTGATAGGAAATGATATGACCACTGTCGCACACAGATGTTGATAGGAAATGATATGACCACTGTCGCACACAGATGTTGATAGGAAATGATATGACCACTGTCGTACACAGATGTTGATACTTAACTTATATGATGATGATGATGATGATCTCTCCGACCGATTTCGGCCATGGCGACCACTTCGACTCCTAGTCGGCACGACGCTGATGCGCCCGAAGATGGCTTATGTAACATATCTTTACAGTGAACTCCCGCGCACAGTGAGGGCACGTGAGCACACCGTTTTGGTAATTATAATGAATAGCATTGTTTTAAGTTTACGCGGTTATTATCATAATTAAAGCACATAATAACGGGTTCTTACCGCGTTTAAAAGAAAGAGGGTAGACAGATATGTCTGCCCGTAGAAAATTATGGATCTACCTACTCCACTCCAATCTCATCAGTCATCCCGTGATCATGGCACTTGCCACAGTGTCGAAATATCGGGAGTCTCATATCCCCATTTAAACGCGGTAAGAACCCGTTATTATGTGCTTTAATTATTATAATGAATAAGAGCAGGGGGACGGGCCTTCAACTCATCACGTTTAGCGTCGAGGTCTACCGTGCGCTGTTGCTCGAACTCGTGTACTCGCTTCATCACCAGTGTGCTGTCAAACCCTCCCATTGAGAAGGCTCAATGTTGCATCTTCTCATATGCCGCTTCAGAATATCTTTATACCTGAGGAGTTGTCCGCCATGTTTTCGCTTACCCTCCTCAAGCATGACACTTATATAAGGAGCTGGTGTACTTACCAATGGAGACCAGCTCGGAGTCCTGCCATATCCGGACGAAGAAGAAGTCGCCGATGGCCAGGATCCGCTCGCGGGCACCGGTCAGCCGCAGCGCCTTGTAGAAGGTGTACTGCCCATGATGGCCACACGGAGCGCCCACCAGCTGAGGACAATTACAGGGTTCAAATTCAAAAACCTCTTTCATCTCCCTAGCTTATCAAATCAAATTCAAAAATATCTTTATTCAGTAGGTAACATAGTTACACTTTGAATCGTCAATTATTACATAACGAACGTCTCATCCGCCTAAAACTACTGCAGCTTCTCACAACCTGTATAGCCGGGGAAAAGGAGCTGCAAGAAAAACCTCGGCACAGGGCCCTAGACGTTCTTTTAAAAAAAAAATATATATATATATATATATATATATATATATATATATATATATATATATATATATATATATATATATATATATATACTTTATTGCACACAACATACAAAACAAATGTACACAAATGGATGATAGATATAGTACAATCTGGCGCCCTTATTGCTAAGCAGCAATTACAATAATAATTATTATTGCTTATCCCGTTTTTCACAGGGTCCGCTTACCTAACATACATACATAAACTCACGCCCGTTATCCCTATTGGGGTGGGCAGAGCCACAAGTAATCAAAGACAACTTGCAGCCACTGTTGATACGATGTCGAAAGCTGGATATATGATGAACCTTATGGTCATAAGGGATCAGCCTATCGCCCATAACATTAGTCCATCATGTCCGCTTACCCAACCTAAGGAAAAACCTGTGGTTGCCATAGTTTTTAAATCAAATCAAATCAATTTATTTGCGAGAACACATAGATACAATAAAGGTGGTAAAATAATTTAAATAACAATGTTGTGATGTGTTCGGCCATGCAGGCGTACAAATATACATAAGAAAATAAAAAATAAAGAAATGGTACATTGAAAGAAAATTATTGAAAATATACTTATTATTAAAAAATTACAAAATTTATTTATTTTTATGTTCAAAATATTCCTTCAAATTATAGTAACATTTGTCCATAAGCCATTAAGTATGATTCTTCTCGCTAAAGTTATTAAGAGCTGTTTGGTCTCCCAAATCATCACCCGTTTTTCACAGGGTCCGCTTCTTCTATCGTGTGGGTTGTGAGGTGGAATACTTGCCTCATCAACCCTGGTGTCAGGGTTACTATTGAGCCGCCAAAGACCCCTGACATGGCTCTTGTAACGACTACTAACTTGCATTAGTAAGTAGTAACCGGGACCAACGGCTTAACGTGCCTTCCGAAGCACGGATCATCTTACTTTCGGACAATCTGGTGATCAGCCTGTAATGTCCTAACCAAATTAGGGATCACAAAGTGATTTTCGTGATATGTCCCCACCGGGATTTGAACACGGGACCTCCGGATCGTGGGCCGAACGCTCAAACCGCTGGACCACGGAGGCCGTTAGGGTCCGCTTACCTAACCTGAAGATTTGACAGGTCCGGTTTTTTACAGAAGCTACTGCCCGTCTGACCTTCCAACTCGCTAAGGGAAAACCAGCCCCAATAAAGGTTAGGTTAGGCTAGACACATACTTCCTATAATGAATTTCTCGGGAATGTGGGTTTCCTCACGATGTTTTCCTTCCTCTGAGCACGTGATAATCATTTTAGATCCAAACGTAAATTCGAAATTCGACAATCATTGGAGGCCTGTGCTGGACCAGTTTTTTTTATTTTTTGACGTGACTCATTATAGATTTGCCGCAGATGGCATTAACTAGTTTGCCGGACAAATGGGGAGCGCTGACTCTCACCCGGTACAACGTTTAAGACAACAGGCCTGAGGGTGCCCAGTTGGGCGCGAACCTCGGCTCAGGGCGTCGTCTGAGAGGAAAAATATTTGTAAGAATTAATCGACTCTAGTGGGTCGATAGCGATAAGCGCCGATTGAGGGAAATCGTCGACCACACCGGCGGGTAATTATTTATTCTAAAATATAGATAATGGAAACAATAATTCAGTAAATATATTGACAAACTGCGAATACCCGTAATACCGGCGTAAGTACCGGATGCGGCCGATTTCATAGTAGAGATAGCAAAAACATTATTTGAACAAAAAAACGAAATAGTTTCACCAGTCATACACACATGTTGGTAGTCTATGGTGTCAAATGAAAAAGTGCCGGAAAGATTTGAAGAAAAGAGAACCATATTGAAGACTATAGAGAACCGGAGAGGAAAATGATTGGCCACCTGATACGACACGATTCAAACCAAACATCATAGAAGGAAAAAGAAAGGAAAAGAGGAAGGGGTAGAGACCTAGGAGAACATTTATGAAACAAATAAAAGAGAAGGTGCAGGTCGTGTCGTATCAGGAAGTGAAGGTTTTGGCGGGAAGAAGAGAGGAATGGCGATTACTCCACCGACAGGAGCGCAGGTCTTAAATAGAGAGAGAGACTCACATAAACATAGAACACGTTCAGCTGCTTCTCTTCCCGGGCATGTCGTAAAAACCGACAGAGGGATTGTGTCCTCTAACATGATGGACTAATGTTATGGGCGATAGGCTGATCCCTTATCACCATAAGGTTCATCATATCCATCTTTGGACTTCGTATCAACAGTGGCTGCAAGTTGTCTTTGATTACTTGTGGCTCTGCCCACCCCATTAGGGATTACGGGCGTGAGTTTATGTATGTATGTATGTACTCACATACATAAACTCACGCCTATTTCCCACTTCAGAACCTCGATACCGACCCCGCCGGCGTGGTCGACGATTTCCCTTATTCAGCGCTTATCGCTATCGAGCCACTAGGGTCGATTAATTCTTCCAAATATTCTTCCTCTCAGACGACGCCTTGAGCCGAGGTTCGCGCCCAACTGGGGACCCTCAGGCCTGTAATGTTGTCTCAAATGGAATGGCCTCCGACGCAACGACCTCCGTGGTCCAGTGTTGGTCTCACGATCCGGAGGTCCCGATATTTTTAATAAGTTTCATTTTAATAAATATGATTTTAATTTTAAGTACATAATTGTATCTTACAATATGGGTACAGTCATTAGCAATATAATGTACCCACTTTAGGACTCTGTCGCACTAACATATTTGACATTTAGTGAGACTTCAGTTCAATTTGTGAAAAAAGTTAATGTGACGTGGTACCCAAGTGTATACATATTAATGCTCGTGACCGTACCTACCCGAAATAAATGCTTTATTTTTAATTTTTATTTATTATAGAAATATACAGCGCTATCTATACATATTTTGAGAACATGGCCTGGAACTTTCCTCATTGTTTGCAACATTCCTAAGGTCCCAGGGCTATGACTAACAAAAAAAAAACGATTTTTTTTAAATAACCACTAAAACAAATGAATATGCTACCATTACAATCAAACGCACGGTCGCCGGAATCAATAAGTATAAAATTGAAACAGAATGTTAGAGAGGAACGGAGCTATACGCGCGAACGAGACAGCAACACGCCGTGTTAAGGAAGGTTTCACCTCAAACATCGGAGTGGGCCAAACACAAATTAGCTCCGTAAGTACACCATTTGTCCGGACAAATGTTGAATGAAAATGCTTTTTGAAGCAAATCCACAGTGAGCCCAAAAAAGGGTCTGTAATTTATAAGTTATAATCCTGGCCACAAATTCTGGAAACCACATGATATCAATTATATTATCCAAACATGAATAATAAAATCAGTCTCCGACAGATAATCCCAATTAGGGTAGTCAGAGGTACAATCAAAGAGCAAAAGTTCAGTCACTGAGCCCAGCGAATTATTTGTAAACAGTGGTGAAATTATGAACCATTAGTTGTCATAATTATAAAATTTAAGATTTTGTAGGTGTTGAGAAGGGAATGTTAGGTTGGTTTGGACACGTAGAGCGGATGAAGGATAATAGGATTGCAAAAGCGGTATATAAAGCGAAAGTTGATGGTAGGGCTGGCAGAGGAAGACCGAGAAGGACTTACGATGACCAAATTGGAGATGTCCTTAGAAAAGGTTCAATACGATCTACTCTGAACCGGCGTGCGCGTATGAAGCGATTGATGAATGTGGAGGAAGCAAGAGAAGTGTGTCAGGATCGAAGCAAATGGAATTCTATAGTCTCTGCTTACCCCGGTGGGAAATAGGCGTGAGTTTATGTATGTATGTATGTTGTAGGTGTTTTTGGTCTATTACAGAAACGACATGTAACCAGGAGGTATTAAGTGCAACCAGTTAATTTATTACTTTGCAAGAAACTGATTGGACTTTTGCACCTTATCGTACATTCACCGCAAGAATCACCCACACCTCACCAAGCTTTCTGTTCGATCAAATTATCAATTTATATTTTATTTATCAAATTGTTATTATCACAATAATTATCCTTCCGAACTGCCCACCCCCATAAAAACAACTGCCGTGAAGGCGTTTGTTCACTGCAATTAATTTAATAAAACAAAGAAGTGTTACTATGAAGCAACCTGAATAATTGAACTATAAAAGACCTAGTTAATTAAAAGAAAAAATATTCATCTTCTCTTCAATGTTAAAACGACATTGAGATAATGAAAAACAGACTTCATAATTATTTTGTTGATTCTATGATGGTTGCGTGGAAGAAATCACATACGCAAATTCACGCTTATTTCCCGCCGGGGTAAGCAGAGACTATGAAATTCCATTTACTTCGACTTTGTGATCCCTAGTTTGGTTAGGTTAGGTTAGGTTAAGATGATCCGTGCTTCGGAAGGCACGTTAAGCCCATGGTCCCGGTTACTACTTACTGATGCAAGTTAGTAGTCGCTACATGAGCCATGTCAGGGGCCTCTCACGGTTCAATAGTAACCCTGACACCAGGGTTGATGGGGTTGGTAATCCACCTCACAACCCACACGTTAGAAAAACCAATTAAGTATCCACGCCACACCGAGCTAATACACTGCGAGCGTACACTGTGGTGTGTGTAATTAGTCGTTACATGAGACATGTCAGAGGCCTTTGGCGGCTCAATAGTGACCCTAACACTCCACCTCACAACCCTCACGATAGAAGACCGAGCTAATCATACTTTGAATCGTCAAGTTTTATATAACGAACGTCTCATCCGCCTGAAATTACTGCAGCTTCTCACACCCTGTATATTTTCTTGCCACAATTATTTTTTTTCCCTTTTTTGCGCGCAATCTATCACCCTTGGATAATAAGCACTTCTTGTGGCGTATAGGTATCATTTTAGGTAAGCGATCAGTGTCGCTTCCTATTTTGGGCCTTAGTTGGCTAGATCCTGCGGCAGCCTCCTTCTTAGTCTTAGTTGTGTGTGCTCATCCATGAGCGGCCTGGCCAGTATATTAGGATGGGCTGTTATTCTGTTTTTGTAAGAGCAGCTTACATTTTTTAACTCTTCACTTACTGTTGGGATTCCCAACTCTTTAGCCACAAATGATTTTGAAGCGATAATCGAGTGAGTACCAGTAGGACTTCTGTTCTATATGCGGTGGATGACGCGTCGAGATATATTCGAGTACAGACGAGTGGTAAAGCGTTAGTGCGGGTGAGTTTATCTTCTGTTCATTACCATCACATCACTAATTTAAGAGCCACGCTCTTGTCGGTGTTGCTTTCTCCATGCTAGGGACCTTTTTCAGGGACCGTTGTGTTTTATTGATCTTAGAATTGACCGTTTCATGATGTGCTCGATACATACATACACTTCTCTGGCTTCCTCCATTCATCAATCATTCAAATTAGAGTTACTAAGTGCAAACTATATTCTGTCACTCCGATATATACATGCCATTGGTAATAATCATTCAAATTAGAGTTACTAAGTGCAAACTCTATTCTGTCACTCCGATACATACATGGCATTGCTATTAATTCATATTAGAGTTACTAAGTGCAAACTCTATTCTGTCACTCCGATATATACATGCCATTGGTAATAATCATTCAAATTAGAGTTACTAAGTGCAAACTATATTCTGTCACTCTAATACATATATGAAAACAGACATTACAATTCCTACAAACTATCTTATGTTAATGATAATACTCTTTATTTCATGATCAAAAACCCACAGCCCTGATCTCCCGCGAGGTATTTTTATAAATAGAAACGCGTCCTAATTCAGGTTTTATGGTTTACTGATTACTGAATCTTCGCCCGTAAATATAGCACCTAAAGAATGGTAATACTGAACGTTGTGACAATAGAATAAAGAATAACATTAACATTTATAGATAAATATAGAATATAAAATAAAAAAAAAAATAGAAAAAAAAAAAAATAGAATATATATATATATTTTATATTATAGAAAAGGTTTAATACAATCTACTCTAAACCGGCGTGCGTGTATGAAGCGATTGATGAATGTGGAGGAAGCAAGAGGAGTGTGTCAGGATCGAAGCAAATGGAATTCTATAGTCTCTGCTTACTCCGGTGGGAAATAGGCGTGTGTTTATGTATATATGTATACAGGGTGTTAGTGACATCGTAACGAATACTCAGAGGGTTGATTCAGACCATGATTCGTGGAATTTTCCGTCGCAAAATTCATGTTATTTTTTAGATTTTTTTTTAATTATTTTCAATTCTATACTTTTGCGATGGAAAATTCCACTTGATATTAACTCAGAATAATCAGCTGAATCATGCCTCTCAGTATTCGTTACGATGTCACTTACACCCCATACAAGTACATACAGTAGCCATACAAGTAGGTATGGGTGTTAGTGACACTGTAACGAATACTGAAGGGGTGATTCAGACCATGATTCTGAGTCGATATCAAGTGGAATTTCCTGTCGGAGAAGTCATGAAAATTTTAGAGCTTATTTAAATTATTTTCCGTTCCATACTTTTGCGACGGAAAATTCCACTTGATATCAACTCAGAATTATGGCCTGAATCATCCCTCAAAGTTTTCGTTACGATGTCACTAACACCCTGTATATACATATTTCTCTTATTTTATTTTCTGTTCCATGTAAGCTCTTCTTGGTCTTTACGTTAATGACGTGTCTTATAGAGAAGTCAAGGATTGGCCTTTGATAGACTGGAATGGAAAATGTTGCACCGACAAGAGCGTGGCTCTTAAATTGATGATGATGACCGTACCCTTGGTGTGCGAACCGAACTCACACTTGAGAAGTGGTGACGACATGCAGACAATCTATTTAACATACGATCCCGACGACCCGATTACTCTAGCCATAGAGGCAGCCAATCATCTCGCGACACTAAACACTTCAGAACCCCGATACCGACCCCGCCGGTCGACGATTTCTCTCAACCTGCGCTTATCGCTATCGACCCACTAGGGTCGGTTAATTCTTTCAAATATTTTTCCTCTCAGACGACGCCCGAGTCAAGGTTCGCGCCCTCAGGCCTGTCGTCTTAGATTTTACTGGGTGAGAGCCTTCAGCGCTCCCCATTTGTCCGGCCAAGTAGTTAATGCCATCTGCGGCAAATCAACAACAAGTTCTTATCTTATCTTATTTAGCCTATACGATCCCACTGCTGGGCTAAGGTCTCCCCTTGATTTTTCCACTTTGCGCGATCTCTGGCCAATCCTTTCTTCTTTTTTCTTTCCTTCTTTTTCTTTTTTTGTCTACAACAAGTTACGTAAAAAAAAAAACAATTTAATGTAAACAATTTATTTATGTACTGTTAATTGAGCGTGGCTTCCTCATTTGAGATGGTTATAATTTTGTTAATAAAACTTCTTTAGAGTGAAGATTATTGTAATGTATGTATTATATTTATCGAAGTGGTCGACTTTGATCTCTCGTGTGGGTTTTGTGGTCAATGTCCGATCTCATCAAGGCTGGTATCAGGGTTTCTACGACACCGATAAATACAATAACTCTTTTTTCAAAAAAATTCAAAAATATTTATTTTTCAAAGTTAGCGCTTTTTGAACGTCAAAAAAAATTAAATTACATAATTATGTAACTAGCTGTAAAACTACTACCACATCGGAATCTGTAACCACGAGGGAAAGACGTGGCCAGAAAACCTCCCAGCACAGGGCCCTAGTCCTACTTTTTCATGTTTTCCTTCCTTTCTTTTTTTTTAAATCCAGTTTGTATTACATAATTTATAGAATTAAATACAATGGTATTCCAATTACAGTCGGTGGAAGGAAAGTGAAAAATAAAGAGTGTATGTGACTTTATCACTAAAACAGTGTTTTATGAACTCCCTGACAGAAGCAGGCCTGTCCACATACGCAGCACCCGATCATGAGTTGACGCGAAAGCCAGCCATCGCTCCCTTCGCAAATTTTTAAGGGAAAGGTGCGACCCGACTTCCTTATTTTGCTATAATATCCCTCATTTACTTACCGCTATCGACCCACAAGTCTTTCAAATATAATCCTCTCTCAGACGCCCTGAGTCGAGGTTCGCGTCCAACTGGGCACTCTCAGGCCTGTCGTCTTAAATTTTACCGGGTGAGAGCCCTCAGCGCTCCCCCATTTGGCCGGCCAAGTAGCTATTGCCATCTGCGGCAAATCTACAATAAGTCAATTTAATATCGTCATCATCAACAGCCTATATACGTCCCACTGCTGGGCACAGGCCTCCCTCAATCAACCGGAGGGGTATGGAGCATACTCTACCACGCTGCTCCAATGCGGGTTGGTGGAGGTGTTTTTTAAAAAATACATACATAAATAGCCTATATACGTCCCACTGCTGGACACAGGCCTCTTCTCAAAAATAAATAAATAATAATAATAAATAATTAAAAAATAAAGTAAAATCCGCTTACCTAACCTGAAGATTTGACAGATCCGGTTTTATACAGAAGCTACTGTCTGTCTGACCTTCCAACCCGCGAAGGGAAAACCAGCCCAATACAATTTAGGTCACACACCTCCGAAATGCATTTCTCGGGAATGTAGGTTTTCCTTCACCGCTGACCACGTGATAATCATTTATGAACCAAACTTGAATTCGAAAACAAATCCGGCTATACTTGGTTTAGGCCTGTGCTGGATTCGAAACTGCGACCTTAAAGTGGGAGGCAAGAGTTCTACCCACTGGGCTACCACGGTATTTGGACTGCGTTGCTATGGAAGCTTGTTTTTAACGCATGATAATCATTTATGTTCCAAACATGAATTCAAAAACAAATTTAGAAAGAGGCGTTACTTTCTCTGTCTTTATTTAAGTTAGGTTAAAATGGCCACATCGAAGCAATTCACCTAAGAAAGCAACGTGGTCGCCATGGCCGAAATCGGTCGGAGTTCATCGTCATTGCAATTTGACATTTGCGCGTATTAAAGTAAGACCGAGTGGGGTGAGGTAAACCTAGCTCAGCCGCTGGTGGGGAGCGAAGAGTTTGCGTTCTATACTTAGTATTATTCCCTATTCTATGGCGAAATATATTTATTTATTTATGGATCACTTACAGCTATGCACATTATAACATTTAGTTAGAACATAATTAACAAAGTAAAACAGTACATATGTGTAAGCCAATTACAAGTGAACACAACATTCATCATAAAAAGAAAACAACATCTGGTCTGTTGAGACTAACTTCTCAGCAGCTAAAACCCACTATTAATAACACTAATATATCATATTATTGCACTAGTTGGTACAAAAAAAAACTATACTAATTTAACAATTTTTTAATGAAGATAGTGTCTTGTCAGTTACATATACAACTTGTCTCCGTACATCAATGTGTCATTGGCTTCGTAACTGATTAAAACACATAATACCGGGTTCTTACCGCTTTAACATCAGGCATATGAGACTCCGGAGGGGTTAAAATGGCCACATCGAAGCATTCATCTAAAAAAGTAATATTGCAATTTGAATAAAAGTAAGTGCGCAATGCAAACAAATTGTCAAATAGCAATATTGCTTTCTTAGATGAATTGCTTCGATGTGGCCATTTTAACCTCCCTGCGCTCCTGTCGGTGGAGTAATCGCATTTCTCTCTTCCCGCCAAATCCTTCACCTCCTGATACGACACGACCTGCACCTTTTCTTTTGTTTTGTCTACTGGGCGACCACGGCTCAACATACATACATACATAAACTCACGCCCGTAATCCCAAATGGGGTGGGCAGAGCCACAAGTAATCAAAGACAACTTGCAGCCACTGTTGATACGAAGTCCTAAGATGGATATGACCACGGACCGGATGGATGGACCACGGCTCAACCTACGTTATAATAAATAAATATTCAAAAGATATACCATATTACCTAATCAATCTCAGTTGTATATGTATTATTGTGAGTGACTAACACATTAGATATTTATCTGGAAAAATACATGTAGTGATTGGCTTTAACCTAATCGATAAAATTATTACTTTTATAAAAAAAAAATAGATTTTATTATAAAAAAATCTTTTCTTTAATTTATCAAGTTTTCTAACACACACCCATCGTGGTCTAGTGGTTAGAACGTTAGGCTCACGATCTGGAGGTCGGGGTTCGATTCCCGATGGGGACATGGTCGTAATCACTTTGTGAGACTGTCCTTTGTTTGGTAAGGATTTTACAGGCTTGAATCACCTGATTGTCTGACAAAATAAGTTGATTCTGAGCTTCGGAGGGCACGTTAAGCCGTGGGTCCCGGCTATTAGCCGTAAAAATACCTCCACCAACCCGCAGTGGAGCAGCGTGGTGGAGTATGCTCCATATGCCCTCCGGTTGATTGAGGTTAGGCCTGTGCCCAGCAGTGGGACGTATATAGGCTGTTTATGTTATATAATTGAGTGTATGGACTGGTCAACAATGGTGGTGGTGTCCATTATAAAAGGGTCTCACTCAGCATAAGCCGCGGGCCTCGCTCAGCATAAACCGAAAGTCCTAAGATGGATATGATGAACCTTATGGCGACAAGGGATCAGCCCATCGCCCGTAACATTAGTCCTTCATCTTAGAGGACACAACCCCTCTGTCGGATTTTACGACATGCCCGGGAAAACAGGCAGCTGAACAAGTTCAATGTTGTTTTAAGTTTATATTAAGTATCATAATTAAAACACATAATAACGGGTTCTTACCGTGTTTAAATCAGAGATATGAGACTCCCGATATTTCGACACTGTTGCAAGTGCCATGATCCCGGGATGACACCCTATATCCCTGATTTAAACGCGGTAAGAAACCGTTATTATGTGTTTTAATTAAATTCAATGTTTCTTTTTTCGCTCCCAGAACAACATATTTCAATAGGTGAAAAAAAAACCTATAATATTTGTACCTATTTAATTTTTTGTAAGTTGAGCGTTGGCCTTCAGAAGGCACGTTAAGCCGTTGGTCCCGGTTACTACTTACTGACGTAAGTAAGTAGTCGTTACATGAGCCATGTCAGAGGCCTTTGGCGGCTCAATAGTAACACTCACACCAGGGTTGATGAGGTTGGTACTCCACCTCACAACACACACGATAGAAGATTTGTACTCAGTTTTAATTATGTATTTTGATTGTAAGTTATGTATCATTCCGTGTTTTGTTTTTTATCTGTTCTGTGTTTTTTTTGACGTGACTTATTGTAGATTTGCCGCAGATGGCAGTAACTACTTGGCCGGACAAATGGGGAGCGCTGAGGGCTCTCACCCGGTACAACGTTTAAGACAACAGGCCTGAGGGTGCCCAGTTGGGCGCGAACCTCGGCTCAGGGCGTTGTCTGAGAGGAAAAATATTTAAAAGAATTAATCGACCCCAGTGGGCGAGTCGATATCGGGGTCCTGAAGTGTTTGGTGTCGCGAGCTGATTGGCCGCCTCTTATGGGTAGAGGATCTGTTCTGTGGTGTCCCTTTTCAATAAACGTTTCTTTATTTCTATCTTTCTGATTATGTATATTTACATAACATAACATAATATAACAAATACTTTATTGCACAAACAGGAATAAACAAAATACAAAACAAAAGAGAAATAACATTTTATTTCTCTTTTGTTTTGTATTTTGTTCTTTTTGCTCAAAATTGACGTGTGTTCCATAAATTTTATGCTTGTCGATTACCCGTCCCTTTCCTTTTCGGCGGATAAGAAAATGACAGATATAACTTAAAATAAAATTAGATGGTATTTACAGGAATTAGCACCAATAACCCGACAGAACTAACTTGACAGCACGCGTCAAACAGATTGCATATAAGCGAGATACCTGTTTTATTCGCCCGGGTTATTCATTCATTCACTCATTTTAAAATTAACAGTTGTTAATCATCCGTCCCTTTCCTTTGCGGCGGATAAGAAAATGACAGGTATATATTATAACTTAAAATAAACTTAAATGGTGTAACCTGGAACAACAAAATTACAATACATTGTACAGTCATGAGCAATATAATGTACCCACTATAGGACTCTGTCGCACTTATATATTTGACATTTAGTGAGACTTACAGTTCAATTTGTCAAAAAAGTTAATGTGACATGGTACCAAAGTGTATACATATTAATGCTCGTGAACGTACACATAAAAAACCTACACAGTTAATACGTTCAAAATAGGTCAAAATTAAGGTGCTGGAGGTCCGGGTATCGTCCCGTTGGAGACATTGTCAAAATCACTTTGTGAGACTGTCCTTTGTTTATGAAAGACATTTCTGGCTTGGATCACTGCTTTTCCGAAAAAGTACGACGATTCCGTGCTTCGGAGGTCCATTTTTTTTTTAAAGATCGTCTAGGGTTCTGTGCCGAGCTTTCTCTTGCAGCTTCTTTTCCCCGGCTATACAGGTTGTGAGAAACTGTAGTAGTTTTAGGCGGATGAGACGTTCGTTACGTAAAAATTGACGATTCAAAGTGTTACTATGTTACCTACTGAATAAAGATATTTTTGAATGTGAATTTGAAATGCGCGTAAAAAAACACCTACATCAACATGCAGTGGAGCAGCGTGGTGGAGTATGCTCCATACCTCCTTCGGTTGATTGAGGGGAGGCTTGTGTCTAGCAGTGGGACGTATATAAAGGTTGTTAATGTTTTTGTGTGTATGTATAAATGACAACGTAAACGGCCAATCTAACGGCCTTCGTGGTTCAGTAGTTTGAGCGTTCGGCTCACGATCCGGAGGTCCCGGGTTCAAATCCCGGACATATCACAAAAATCACTTTGTGATCCCTAGTTTGGTTAGGACATTACAGGCTCATCGCCAGATTGTCCGAAAGTAAGATGATCCGTGCTTCGGAAGGCACGTTAAGCCGTTGGTCCCGGTTACTACTTACTGATGTAATTAAGTAGTCGTTACACGAGCCATGTCAGGGGCTTTGGCGGCTCAATAGTAACCCTGACACCAGGGTTGATGGGGTTGGTAATCCACCTCACAACCCACACGATAGAAGAAGAATGACAACCAAGTCACTTCACTTTTTAACCCCTTTCACGGACAGAGACAATGGGTCATTGATGGTTCATAATAGGTAATATGACACCTTGGAATCGGAACGTCATTAGACGTTCTGTCCTTGAAAGTGTTAATATTTATGGCGACAACCAAGTCAATCGAGATACTTTTTCGAAACGTCAAAACGGTTCATTAATATGGCGTTTGTACGAGAATATACAACGGTGACGTCATCAATAGACTTGGTCAAACACCGTACTCGTTGTCAAGAGTTACGTAACTCATAATTAAAATACGTACACACACATGTCAATACGAAAATTGAGGTTTTAGTACATCTTAGACTGGCTTCTATTTCTAGATTTTAGCATTCTATAATTTGTCTTTGACCAAGTTCCTCTATTCTTCTATCGTGTCAGGTGTCTCTGGTGTCAGGGTTATTATTATTGAGCCGCCAACGGCCCCTGACATGGCTCACATAACGACTACTAACTTATATCAGTAATTAGTTAATACGGGACCAACGGCATAACGTGCCTTCCGAAGGCCGGATCATCTTACTTTCGGACAATCAGGTGATCAGCCTGTAATGTCCTATAACCAAACTAGGGAACAACGTGGTTTTCGTGATGTGTCCCCACCGGGATTTGAACCTGCGCCCTCCGGATCGTGAGCAACGACTGGACCATAGCCATTTGCCCCAGTCATCTGGTTAGATCATCATTAAATTTTGTTGGCGGAAAATAAGTAAAGCATAGCAACATTAGATAAATTAAATAAATAAATATACCTACATAGAATACTAAATTAATCATCAATTTACAATGTGTAACAACTTCTCATGGAAATATGTTAATACGAGAAATATACAATTCAAATCAAATTTTAATTCTCATCACGTTTTGCATAATTTATTTGAGAATTATAATTAATTATGTACGAGTAAGATAAATTAAGCGAATAAATAATAATAATTCGATATCGATAATTTTAGCCACGTGTCACAGCACTAACTGCTTGCTGATACGAAGAGCGAGGCAGGGTTGAACCAACCAATAAAATAATTTCATTTCTGTTAGTCAAATGACATACTTTTATCTAATTAATTTTAAATTTATTCCGTTTCAACGTAATTATTACCTACAAGGTTAATAACAGACATTATTTAAAGTTATTATGAATGGTTATAATAGCAATTTATTACGTAATCATTCAAGAAATTAAAAAAGATACTAAATAGCTCAATATACAACTTCCTGTATCGATTCGAATGACGAATGCTGATTGGTTGCTGATCATGATCGGGAATTCAAGACAATGGATGACGTCACTCGATTTATCAACAAATGCAGGTTCAATGCTTACGAATTTAAAATTCGAATGCATATTTTATGTCTTTTCTAATTTTAGAATTTCTAATTGTATGTTTTTTTTTCACAAATAAACGAAAGATGCAAATAAAAAGAAAGTGAATTTATGTAACCATTTCAATCATAAATCTAGCAGGCTATGGAAATAGATTCGTAATGCCACAACTTACCTTGAACGAAGGTTTGTCCATATTCGAAATAATCCAAGACAAAGAAAATGAACCACGTAATCACTTTAACTTCACAAAAACACTAGTTGGCATTTTCCCTGGGAAAGTTGTACCAAACATATTTATTTATAAAACAATGGCGTTTTCTGTTGCATTCTTAAATTAACATTCAACGTTGCACTATTTATAACACACTTGACTGTTCCGAAACAGTTATTTTTCACCAGATTTATTTTTAGCATCCAACCTCTTTGCACAGATTGATAACTTTAAAATTCGTTTAGAAATCAAACGTTTCTATTTGTTGGCCGATTGGCTACCGAATCGATCGCGCGATAAGCTTATATATTTGAGATAATTAATCAATTATTCCCCTCAGATAAGAAACGTGGTAATAATAATATCCAAATGAGCACATAACACGTTCACCAACACACACGTACACCATAATGTCACCACACGTTCGTAAATGCTCTTAAATTTTATTATTTTTATTTTTTAATTACTGGATTGGCATTCGCTAGTTTACGGCCGCTATATAATTAGAAAATTGTAAAGTATGACGTTGAATAATAATTAACGAGTACAATAAAACAATATGGCGTACGTTTGACAAAAATAAGTCAAAACACGCGCGCGGGGAGCGTCCTCTTTGACAGAAACACAACCATTTCGGTACACGGTCGGCCCGTATCTGTGTGTACAGTGTTCGCGAGTGCTCCGTATTTCTTGCGCGCTCACACGCTGAGCTGTCTAGGGTTGTGCTAGTAATCTTCTTTGTTTGAATTACATTAATTATATTGTCAATAAAATTATTATTCATGATATTTTTGAGTATAATAAAAATTGTATTGAATTACGTATGTAACCAATCACAAGAAATGAGTCGCTAAAATGTTAATTTCCTGTAATTATTCATTAGTTAAATAGTAATGTAAATGTTTTATAATATATAATATAATATTAGGATTAATATAATAAAATTTCTTAAGTACCTACATAACAAAACAAACCTACTACTACTGTTTAATTATTGCTATTAATAGGTAGGTATATGTATTTGAGAGTGGTAAACACGTATTTGGGAGTGGGCAGAGCCACATTGAGAGTTGTAGGTACCTAAATTTATTAATTTATACTGTTAATTAGGTATACTAACAAAACATCCATACAAATATAACATTACACATCGAATTAGGTAACAGCATTGAAATATTATTATTATCGAATTGTACTTCTTTTTTTCGAATCGACAAAAAGACTGTAGGTAATAAAGTATCTTGTCGAGTAAAAAAATAGTTACGTAAAAAACCTTGGCTCGTCCCTAAACCGGCGCAAACATCGCCGTCCGCTCACAGCTATACGAACGCACATACAGTATTTTTTACGTAAATATAATAATGGAAACAACTTCGGCTTCACCATACAACATTTCAAGGGTTATTTAAAATTTTACAAAATTTTTAGAATTTTACATAACTTTGTGACGTTGTATATATTATTTTGTTGCATTTTGTCCGTCGTATCGCTTATTTGTTTGAGTTATAAAATATATTTGTAAATTCCATAATTTAATTCCATTAATTGTAAAAAGGTTAGGTAAATGATACTAATTCCTGTAAACACCATCTAATTTTATTTTAAGTTATACCTGTCATTTTCTTATCCGCGAAAAGAAAAGGGACGGTCAATTTTAGGCAGAAATTTAAAACACCCTCCCAAAATTTTATATTGGCCAATAACCCTACAGAATTAAGTTGACACACGTTAAACGGGTTGCATATCAGCAAGATACCTATTTTATTCGCCCAGGTTATTCCTTCATTTTCGGTGGATAAGTTAATGACGGGTATAACTTAAAATAAAATTAGGAAGGGTCTGCAGGAATCGGGTCCACTTTTATTATGATATTTAAATAATATAGACATGACTTAATTTACACTTAAAACTTACTTATAAAACTAAAATGTACCTACTTAAGAAAACATATTATTAATCACGTTTCATAAACATCAATTGAAGCCTTAGTTTTATCATTTACACTATACGAATACCCAAAAAGACAGTTATACCAAAGACAATTGTCATATCGATGACAATTCCGCTATTGAGCGGACAAAAAATAAACAATAAATAGTGGGCGAGCCGTAGCAACCGCCACAACAGAAACAGAATGATTGGCGCAGTATAACGACAAAATGCTATCAATCCAAACCTGTTTTGTAACTCAATAAAGATTACTTCGATTTGTATTAGCTAATTGTTGATGCGAAATACGATTTTGTAATTTTTTTTTAATGATTTTAAGTATTGCTTCCATTATTGTTGAGTACGGTGAAAGCGATTTTTTTGTAAAGTGTGTTTACGGCATATTATCGAGTTCGGATGCTGACCTTGCCACAGCGTTATTTATACTTTTGGACACGTTTTTAAGGTTCCTTACTGTAAAGTGTAAACGTGGCCTTTATAGGTGTACCTGTGTACTTATATCTAAGTGCGATTTTCTCGCGTCGATGCTCTTTTCCTTCCCCATTCCGTTTTTTTTATTACGTATCGATTGTTTTTTCCTATTATTAGATTGTATTTCGTACTTCTTTGTCTTTCTTGTAGAAGACAAATGTTAATATATTTGTGAATGGAAAGAAATAATCTCTTTTATTCATATTAAATTATAAATCTAATAAAACAGGAAAAGATGGGTGACCTGTGAGCGAACAAAAAATATAATAGGACATGTTGAGGGAAAGTGTATGTTTTCCAAAACGTTGGAACAATATTATGGCAGATTCACTGATCAGCAGTACGTGCGTACGTTTCATGTTCTTAGGAGTCCAAATAATAATAATTAAGGCCCTGATTCCTGCAGACACCTCCTAATTTTATTTTAGGTTATACCTGTCATTTTCTTATCCACCGAAAAGAAAAGGGACGGGTGACTGACAACTGTTAATTTGAGAATAAACCCGGATGAATCAACTAGGCATCTCGCTGATATGTAAGTCGTTTGACGTGGGTTGTCAACTTAATTCTTTAAGGTTATTGACCGATTTAAAATTTTTAGAGGATTGTTTTAGATTTCTGCCTAAAATTGGACGTGTGTTCTATATACTTTATGCCTGACGATTGCCTGTCTCTTTCTTTATCAGCAGATACGAAAGTGACAGGTATAACTTAAAATAAAATTAGGTAGTATGTACAGGAATTAGTAGGATTAATAGTTAGTGGTGGAGTATGCTCCATACCCCCTCCGGTTGATTGAGGGGAGGCCTGTGCTCAGCAGTGGGACGTATATAGGCTGTTTATGTTATGTGTATGTATGTACATGAATTAGCATGCAAGTCTCATCAAATATTATAATTATCTTAACTAAAAGCAATAAAAACTACACAAAGATAGTATTTGAATGGTTATCTTCCCTTTTATCACCTGTTATTATCTCGGACGCTATCATAACTCTGTAAATGTAGACTGTCGTCACAGATTACTGATATACTTAGGTAAGTTTTATGTAACTTTATCATAGTTTTAGATGTCCCGCCTCTTATTAGATGGGACTTAATCCACACCCGACACTTCATACAAACACCTCGTTTTACATAGACACTACACATTGACGTTATCGTACACGCGCACCTGTGTGTGTTTGACGCCCATGCGATTGAAGACTAAAGTAAGACCGAGGGGGTGAGGTAAACCTAGCTCAGCCGTTGGTGGGGAACGGAGAATGGCCGTTCTGTGCGTAGTATTATTCCTTATTCTATGCTTAAATATAGCTGTAGAGGAACATTACTCTTCCTACCCCCTCGGGGTAACAGGCGCGATGTTACGTTTGGATAAATAATATTAGTCTAAGGACTTCATTAAGCAGTGGCTGCAAGTTATCTTCGGATTACATGTGGCTCTGCCCATCCCGTTAGGGATTACGGGCGTGAGTTTATGTATGTATGTAGGAATGGTAGGCAGAATGGAAAGTAACGTAAAGGTGTGTGAAAGAGAGAGCGAGGACTGAGCGAGAGAGAAGAGAGGATAGCGGAATGACGGAAATGGCGGTTGATTGTTTTAAAAGGGATAATGTTTTTAATAAACACGGATTTAAGAAATATAATCGTTTCCATCACGCCCCATCCCACATGTATGTTGTTTAGCTGCTGATTATATGTATGTATTTATTTATTTTTTAACACCTTCACCGTGTAACTAAAAAAGACATATCTACCCCCCACGTGCAATTTAGTTTTCGATAAGGACATGCACGTATGAGTTTCAAATGTATTGGCTCACATGTGGTTCATGCACATTGAACGTGTTAAGTTACGAATGGAAGCTACGTTAATAGTAAAGTGCATAAAGTGAAGTGCGTAAATGATTTTTTAAATTTTAAATTCGAACTTTAACATTTTTAATTTCATTTAATTTTAATTGTATTATCATTTTTTTTAGTTGTTTTTATAAGCTGAAAACACTGGTTATAAAATTGTAACAACATCTTATTGTACTGTTTTCTGGCAAATAAACTATTCTGAGTAAATTTTGACGATTGTTTTACAAAACGGATGATAAATAAGCAGGAAATGTTTCAAGCAGTACTTACCTAACATTTTCATGAGGATTTAAATAAAAAACATTTATTTTAAAAATTGACCGTTTTATCTGCCAACCTCGCATATACTGCGGCCTCATACAGCTTGTCCGGTATTATAGTTAATTTATTTTTAGCTTAGTGCTAGATTTTAGCAAAAAAAGAACTTAAATGATATGCATTGTACAAACAAAATTGTAGTATTTTTCAGTAATGAGCAATCATAATACATAAACATAAACTGCCTATATACGTCCCACTGCTGGGCACAGGCCTCCCCTCAATCAACCGGAGGGGGTATGGAGCATACTCCACCACGCTGCTCCACTGTGGGTTGGTGGAGGTGTTTTTACGGCTAATAGCCGGGACCAACGGCTTCACGTGCCCTCCGAAGCACGGAATCATCTTACTTTTTCGGAAAATCAGGTGAATCAAGCCACAATACAGTACAATACAAGACATAATACTATACGACATGAGATTTAAGTCATAATACAATATATACATATTTTTTTTGTAACACAGTGTAATAGACGATCTTGTTCTCTTATGTAATCTCTTCCAGGTGACCAAAAAAAAGATACCATACTTCTGAAATTATAACTAGTATTAGTATACTAGTTAGCTACGCGTAGGTCCTAGTAAGACTAATGTTCACTAGTTTTTTCTTTACAACGTGGCTAGGTCGAGCAAAGTCCATTTGAAATGGAATCATTGAAGGGTTTCTCTTCTAACTTCCCAGTGACAGGGACGATTTTGGTGATTTTTTCTTTTGTAGGGGTAGTTTTTTATATCATTTAAATCCAGAAACTTGATTGGCGCAAATAAATATTTCCATCAAATAAAAAAAAATCTTATTTGCGTATGAATAGCAAATGTACAAAACCATTAAAAAAAATGTCTTGTATGACATTAAAAACACATTAAAATTGTGATTTGTAGACAATGAAAAGTAAAAAATACAACAAAGACGTGGCGATTTTTTGGAAATTTCTGTAGAATGATAATCAATAAGTATATCCCATTTATCTTTTGCTTAAATACGCACTTTATCACACGATTCTTAAATTTAAGTTAAGTAACTCATATTATCACCTGATTGTCGAAAGAAAGATTATCCGTGCTTAGGAAGGCATGTTAGGCCATTCATATTCATACTAATGTAAGTAAGTAGTGTACCGGGTGAGAGCCTTCAGCGTTCCCCATTTGTCCGGCCAAGTAGTTAATCCCACCTGCGGCAAATCTACAATAAGTCACGTCAAAACAAAAAGTAAGTAGTGTTTACATTAGCCGTGTCATAGTTGCATGGTATCCCCATTCTTTTTTTTACGATAGAAACATCATAAAAACACAATTTCCATTTTATTTACGAATACACCGGGTAAAACAATCGTTGTTTTGTATTTGATAGGTACTTACTGTAATCATTCGGTCATCGTGATCATATTCCTTGGATTGTGTTTTGTGTGACTCATAATCTACATTTGAATAAGTGCTGCCAATGACATGTTTCGCATGCCTACTTATGTTTGAGACGATATTATTTTTTTAGGTTTATATTGTTGCTGATTCCAGTACACACCATTAGATGATTCGAACCCGGGTGCCGGGATTTCGGGATCCCGGTCATATTTTAGTCCCAAAATTTTCGGGATTGAATTTAACGAATCCCGGGATTTTCGGGATCATTTATTTTCCATATAAGTCAATAAAATGTGCGTGTAATGAATGTGTAAACGTGTGTAAAATATCTGCTTCTCGCCGTGTAAGTATTGATAGTTTTTTTTCAACAAAAATGCACTAATTTGTCTGAATAAAGCCAACGAGTGCTATTGTCTGTAGTCTTAAGCATTGACTTGGAGTCTTTATAGTATAACTAAACAAGTTTTAAGTAGATGATGTTTTTTTAAGTTTATTCGAAAATGTAAAAAGAACTAGCAATTGTCAAACTATTTAATAACTGTAGTTTGTTGTTTATTTTATCAAGAGAAAGTATAATTTTGTTTTGTTTTCTGAAGATTTAACTAAAGATTAAAAAAAAGAGTTGATTTTGATATATTTCACTTTCTATTACCAATACAATCCCGGGACTATCCCGGGATCCCGAGATTAACTTAAGATAATCCCGAAATCCCGGGATTTGAAAACAATTTTTTTTTATGTTACATCTGTCATTTTCTTATCCGCCGAATAGGAAAGGGACGGGTAATCGACAGACGATTACATCGAAACTTTGGGCAGAAATTTAAAAAGCCCTCTCAAAATTTTATATTGGCCAATAACCCAACAGAATTAACATGACAGCACACGTCAAACGGATTGCATATCAGCGAGATGCCTATTTTATTCTCCTGGGTTATTGATTCCGTCCCTTTCCTTTTCGGCGGATAAGAAAATTACAGGTATAACTTAAAATAAAATTAGATGGCGTCTACTGGATATAGCACCATTATTGAGTTTGAATTATTTTGCTATTAAAGTCTAAACCAGTAGACGTAGAGTAGAACCGCATTAAGAATATCTAAAATTTAAATATATCAGAATTTAACCTTGTCAGGACAAATACTTAATGACCTAACTACAATAGAAAAAGTCACGAATTTTGAATACTAGTATGTAACTCCCGCATCAAAAAAAAATACTGAAAATAAAATTATAATAATCTTTATTTATTAGTCTGTTCGCATCACTAAAATTAGACACCCTACAACAAAAAAAAAAAATGAGTGAAAAATACGGTACATCTTTGAACAGGCTCCGTAGAGTGGCGCGAATTCATTTTTTTTTGTTGTTTGTTAGCATAAAATGTATTGTAATAAATAAGGCTTTTTGGCGGAAACGTGAACGACATGGTTGCTTTCTACTTAGAATAATCTAAATAATTAATACTAAGTGGTGTTTTGTCGTTAATGATCGCAGTAAGTTAGTCGGAATCGGAATACATTCGCGATAGTGTTTTTATATCGAAATATTCAATAAACAAAATGTACTTACCTATCTATTTTCGCTTCTTGCCAAGAAGCCGCTTCATAACTCAAAGTTTAAGCGGACTTTTGAGTTCGTTTAAAGTTCGGAGTAGGAGTCTGCTACAGGGGCGACGGCTTAGGTTTCATCATTCATCGTCATCACCTTTCATCATTTCATTAATCATCATCAAGAAAATATACATAAAACATGGCTGTACGGGCATAGTTCCCATTGCCTTACCTTTCGGGGAAACCATAAAAAAACAAGCAATAACTTAACCTATTTCCCCAATTTCCCCCTCTTCTTAGTATAATGCCATTTAAGAAAAATAAAAATTCTTATTGTAAAATAATTCGTTTTCCAAAACAGAAAACTTATTTACCGATGATGTATAAATTATCGTACATAATTTGTATAAATTCAGCTGCTTACGACTTATTATTTATTCGTAGCTTACACTGTTTAAATACTTACAGTAAGTAATAGGTTAGTTAGTTTCCAACTAGTCAAATAAGTTACTTTTTACTAAACGTCGAAACACGAAATGACTATGGAATTGATGTGAAAAAGCACATTGTGACGTCATAAAATGTGATATGTATCATTTAATTTTGTCTTTATTAAAATTCATAAAAAAGTTAAAATAGAAAAAAGAAAACGTTATTGTCAGTTTTAGATCTGTCATTATTTAGTAATCACTATTTCATTAATTATCTTTGACCTAGGAAACTACCCATTTGACAACATTTCATTTTTACTAAGGTGCCATAAATCGAAAACCATTTCGAGATATTTCTATGATTTACACAAAACACATTTTTTTAGATTTTTTAATTCTCAGGTCAGAAGAGGAAGGCAGAATAAGTTCAGACCTTTACATAAAAACTATAAAAAAGTATATGTCATACATGACATGACGCTTTGTTTGTGACACAACACAACATAACCTAATCCATCTAACCTAACCTAACCCATTTCAGTAGGAACATTCCTGGGGAACTGATACAATACAATATACTTTATTGCACTAAAGTAAAATATTTTTTTTACAAAAGAGACCTAATTAGGTACAGTCATGAGCAATATAATATCATCATCATCATCAGCCCATTAACGTCCCCACTGCTGGGGCACGGGCCTTCCCTATGGATGAATAGGGAGATCGGGCCTTAAACCATCACGCGGGCCCAGTGCGGATTGATGGTTGTTAACGACTGCTAATGCAGCCGGGACCAACGGCTTAACGTGCCTTCCGAAGCACGGAGGAGCTCGAGATGAAAACTTTTTTTTGTGGTCACCCATCCTATGACCGGCCTTTGCGAAAGTTGCTTAACTTCAACAATCGCAGACCGAGTGCGTTTACTGCTGCGCCACCGAGCTCCTCAAATATAACTCAAATATAATATACTTGATATTAACTCAGAATTATGGTCTCAATCATCCCCCTCAGTATTCGTTACGGTGTCACTTATATCGAAAACGAAATCACCTAATGTATAGCGATCCTACTCACACAAACACATAAAATTGGTCGAGTATAATCCTGTCGCACACTTTCAAACCAAAATGGTCTTTATTGTATGAAGGTTAGGGTGTAATTTGTATTGTAGAGATGTTTTATTAATATTATTCCACAAATAGTATGGGTTTTAGGTAAGTTTGAATAGAAAATAAGGTGTTTTAATAAATATCGACGCGTTATAGTGAAAACCGTGCAGCTAAAAGGACTTACGAAAAGTTGCAAAGTCCAATCAGTTTCTTGCAAAGTAATAAATTAATTGGGGGTGTTAAAATGGCCACATCGAAGCAATTCATCTAAGAAAGCAATATTGCAATTTGACACTTGCGTATATAAAAGTAAGTGCGCAATGCAAACAAATGTCAAATAGCAATATTGCTTTCATAGATGAATTGCTTCAATGTGGCCATTTTAACACCCCTTTTGGTTACTTGTCGTTTTTGTCATAGACCAAACACACGTACAGAAACTTAAATTTTGTAATTATTACAACTAATCGTTCATAATTTCACCACTGTTTACAAATAATTCTTTCTTTTTTTACCGACTTCAAAAAAGGAGGTTCTAATTTCGACCGTATATTTTTTTTTATGTCTGTTCGGGGATAACTTTGTCGTGTATGAACCGATTTTGATAATTCTTTTTTTTGACGTGACTTATTGTAGATTTGCCGCAGATGGCATTAACTACTTGGCCGAATAAAATATTCCGCAGTGTGTACGCAGCCTAAGCAGCAATTTTCGACAAATGGATACGACGCGGGCGAGTTCACACTGGCGGGAAATTTAATGTAATTGATAATACAATACACAAAAAAAACAGATCTTCCATCTTGTGGGTTGTGAGGATTACCAACCCCATCAACCCTGATGTCAGGGTTATTATTGAGCCGCCAAAGGCCCCTGATATGGCTCACGTAACGACTACGATTGATGAATGTGGAGGAAGCAAGTGAAACACATAATAACGGGTTCTTACCGCGTTTAAAGTAGGGATATGAGACTCCCGATATTTCGACACTGCTTGCAAGTGTCATAATGAGATTGGAGTGCACTGCTGGGGCACGGGCCTTCCCTATGGATGGATAGGGAGATCGGGCCTTAAACCACCACTGGACATGCAGCCGGGACCAACGGCTTAACGTGCCTTCCGAAGCACGGAGGAGCTCGAGATGAAAATTTTTTTTTGTGGTCACCCATCCTATGACCGGCCTTTGCGAAAGTTGCTTAACTTCAACAATCGCAGACCGAGCGCGTTTACCGCTGCGCCACCGAGCTCCTCCTATTTTAATTTTAAAAACAATCTGAGATGTAGCCGAGTTTCCATTTCAAGTTTGAACTCATCACTTGTCCAGCCCGTTGATAACCACCCCGTGTGCTGCGCCTGACCCGAACAGCCCTCGCTTCGTCCAAATGAACGCAGAGAGCTGTAACACACGGGGGGATTAGTTATCATATCGCGCCTGTATCCCTGGAGAGGTAGACAGACGCATAGAAAAGTCATGTACAGTCATGAGCAATATCATGTACCACTTTAGAACCCTGTCGCACTATCATATTTGACATTTAATAAGACTTACGGTTTTATTTGTCAAAAAAGTTAATGTGACATGGTTGTAAAGTGTATACATATTAGTACTCATGACCGTATGTGACAGAATAGAGATTGTACATATAGGGTGTTAGTGACATCGTAACGATAACTTTGACCATGACTCTGAGTTGATATCACGTGGAATTTTCCGTCGCAAAAGCATAAAAAAAATAAACAAAAAAGTAAGTAAGTACATGTATGAAGTTTGCGACGGAAAATTCCACTTTATATTAACTCAGAATCATGGTCTGAATCATCCCCCTCAGTATTCGTTACGATATCATTAACACCCTATAATTATTATTAATTATTCCAATTTTTTTTTATTTTGATAATAGAAAAATCGGGACTTCTTTTTTATTTTAGTAACAGTGGCTGCAAGTTGTCTTTGATTACGTTTTTTGGCGGGAAATGGGAACGGGACAGTTGCTTTCTTCATTGAATAATCTAAATAATTAATACGAAGTGGTGTTTTGTGGTTAATGATCGCATTAAGTTAGTCGGAAGACATTCGCGAGTGATATTATATCGGAGTATTCAATAAAGTGTATCTGCCTATTTTCGCTTCGTGCCAGGAAGCCGCTTCATAACTCGAAAGTTTATACGGACTTTTGAGTTAATTCGTTTGGGGTTCGGAGTAGGAGTCTACTCCGAGGGTGGGGGCTTAGGTTTCATCATCATCACCTTTCATCATTTCGGGGAAAACCAAAACAAAAAAAATGTCTTTGATTACTTGTCGCTCTGCTCACCCAATTACGCATTTCCGGCATGAGTTAATCTATGTATGTTCTATGAAATACCAGGAATGCTAACCTTCAATCATGAATTATTCTAGAAGATACAAGCAAACGAAGTCAGGGTAAAGCATTGTATGTGAAAAGGTAGAGTAAACGGGAATACATTGAAATATATTCTCGTAAAAAGTTGAACAAGAAAGCTGTGGAGTCGAATTTTATTACATTTTTTATTTTATTTTTTTCTAACGTGTTTTCGGAGGTACGTGACGTATCTGTATTGGGCTGGTTTTCCTTAGGCGGGTTGCAAGTTCAGACAGGCAATCGCTTCTGTAAAAACTGGACCTGTCAAATCTTCAGACTAGGTAAGCGGATTCTGTGAAAAACGAGATAATTCTAGGGGGATGGTTTTTTTTCTGACATGACTTATTGTGTTGACATGTCTTTACAAAAGGTTCAGTAGAATGTGGAGGAAGCAAGACAGGTGTGTCAGGATCGAAGCAAATGGAATTCCATAGTCTCTGCTTACCCCTGTGGGGATATGGATCGATATTTGACAAAAATTAAATAAAAATAATATTTGTATTAATTTTATTGTAATAATAATAATAATCTAATCATTTCTACTCCATACATGTCTATATTCTACCCATCCTTACCCTTCAGAAAGCTCGCGCGACAAAAGTTTTAATTATATCGCCGTCTCTGTCCCTTCCACGGTATGTAGGCCTTAAGGCGTCTCACTCGCACGTTATCTGTCTATCTTCCTTGCACTTATTAGAGTTTAGGGTTCCTTTGGATGGTACAAATGTGTTTTTTTAAGAACTTTTTTATAGATCAATAGTGTTTAAACTTCAACTTTTTTAGTCTGCTAAGTATGCTGTGTAATAACTCTTTATTAGTACTTAAGGACAAGTTTTTTATTTCAGTTTTCTGGTAGTGGTTGCCTGGATGATATTGCTTCAGAGCAATAAGGTCGCTCATTTATAGAGTTGCTAAATATTTTATATGTTTTGATTGTGTACAACGAAGGACATTTGATTTTAACACGGGCTGCCATTTTAATTTTTTCCTTCTTGTACTATAAAGTTAATTATTTTTTCATTGTTTGCGCATATTAAATTAGCATTTTTGAATTCGCCATCTATACATTTATGCTAATTCCTGTACACACCATCCAATTTTATTTTAAGGTCTTCATTCTGTCGTGTGGATTGTGAGGTGGATTACCAACCTCATCAACCCTGGGTACCTATTGAGCCGCCAAAGACCCCTGACTTGGCTTTAAGGTACACCTGTCTTTTTCTTATCCGCCTAAAAGGAAAGGGACAGATGATTGACAGCTGTTATTTTTTAAAATAAACTAGCGAATGAAACTGCAATAACAAAACATCTTTTAAATCATTAAATACAAGTTATTTAATGTTTAATGTTTTATAATGTTTTGAAAACCAAAAACATATCATAAAAATAAGAAAAAGGTTTATTAAATCATATATTTGGAGCATTGCACTCTATAGAAGTGAAACGTGGACTATGACACAGAGAGACAGAGAGAGATTGGAAGCGTTTGAGATGTGGTGTTGGCGAAGGATGGAGGGTATAAGCTGGACTGAAATGGTGTCAAATGAAGAAGTGCTGGAAAGAGTTGGAGAAAAGAGAACCATATTGAAGACTATAGAGAACCGGAGAGGAAATATGATTGGCCACCTGATACGACATGATTCATTTATAACAAACATTATAGAAGGAAAAATTGAAGGGAAGAGAGGAAGGGGTAGAGCTAGGATAACATTTATGAAACAAATAAAAGAGAAGGTGCAGGTCGTGTCGTATCGGGAGGTGAAGGTTTTGGCGGGAAGAAGAGAGGAATGGCGACTACTCCACCGACAAGAGCGCAGCTCTTAAATAGATAGAGAGAGGCAAGTTATTTAATAACTAGATGAACATATTTCTTAAGTACCAGGAATTCATCACAAGATGAACTAAGTACCCACACTTCATCGAGCTTTCTGGTAGACTAACGTGATAGGTGATGAGCCGTATCGCCGTCTATAATGGTCGAGCCAACTGTGTTAGTGGAAACTGCACTTAAGGTGAATCAATAACTCTTTAGTGCAATTCCGGTTACCGGGGTTCGAACCGGCCCTCGCCGTTACCGGGTGAGAGCCTTCAGCGCTCCCCATTTGTCCAGCCAAGTAGCTAATAAAAGAAAAAAAAAATAGGCGCTGTAGCAGAGTACCTCTGCACATACTGGCCTTTTGTTTTGACCATCATCATTTTAAATTACGAAATTGTCATTCCATTCCGCATTTCCTTTCATTTTTACTCTCTTTTGACTCACTGCATCCCCGACCTTCATGAGAACAACAAGTGTATTATACTGTTTAGGGCCGTGCCCTCTAATTCTTGATTCTTTTGTGAAGTGTGTATATTGTGAACTAAGTGTATTCTATCCTGTTTGTGAAGTGTTTTTAATAAACTGTATATATTCCTGCTTGCTGCTTGCTTCTAATTTATCACCGTCATCACCATCATCCCCTACTCTGCCGGCACGTCGGGATACCATATCCTCACCACTCAGCGTGCCGCAGCGCTCGCCGTTTGAGAAGCTAACGACGGCTGATTTGACTTTGAAGGAATAATTAAAGTGTACTGGACCCGCTGAGAAATATTACAAAATTGACCTTTTTTTGGGCCACAGACTAAGTGTATTCTGTTAGAGTGGTCTAAGAATTAAATGACAGAACAAAATCAATATATTTAAATAAAAATTAACGGCTTACGTGGTCCAGTGGTTGAGCGTTGGGCTCACGATCCGGTACGATTCCCGGTGGGGACATATCACAAAAAATACTTTGTGGCCCCTAGTTTAGTTAGGACATTACAGGCTGATCACCTGATTATCCGAAAGTAAGACGATCCGTGCTTCGGAAGGCACGTTAAGCCGTTGGTCCCGGTTACCTACTACTTACTGATGTAAGTACGTAGTCGTTATATGAGTCATGTCAGGGGCCTTTGGCGGCTCAATAGTAACCCTGACACCAGGGTTGATGAGGTTGGTAATTCACCTCACAACCCACACGATAGAAGAGAATATATTTAAGTATTTAGAACATACTTAAACTCAAGCCTATTTCCCAGCGGGGTATGCAGAACAGACTTCTCTGGCTTCCTCCACATTCATCAATCGCTTCATACACGCACGCCGGTTCAAAGTAGATCGTACTGAACCTTTTCTAATGACATCTCCAATTTGGTCAATGTACGTCCTTCTAGGTCTTCCTCTGCCAGCCCTACTACCAACCTTCCCTTTATGCAGGGTGTTAGTGACATCGTAACGAATACTGAGGGGGATGATTCAGACCATGATTCTGAGTTAATATCAAGTGGAATTTTCCGGCGTAAAATAAATGCTTTTTTATATTTTCATTTGGCTACTTGACATTTTGTAATAAATGAAATGAAATATGTCGGATATGGTAGGTTTATCTCTCTCTCTATTTAAGAGCTGCGCTCTTGTCGGTGGAGTAATCGCCATTCCTCTCTTCTTCCCGCCAAATCCTTCAGTCTTTCAGTCCAGCTTATACCCTCCATCCTTCGCCAACACCACATCTCAAACGCTTCCAACCTCTCTCTGTCTCTCTGTGTCATAGTCCATGTTTCACTTGCATAGAGTGCAATGTAGTTTATCATTTACCAATAGTTTTTTTTTATTAAGATAATTTTAAAATATTTTATTTTTACAAAATAAGAATGCGATATTTTATCTGTGTATTACAAGACCCGAAACGCGGGCGGCCATGATTGAGTTTCGTGTGACGTCACATTTCACAAAATAAACAAAAACTATCTGTCAGGTTTGAAGTTGTACGGTTTGACAGATTCTTTGCTTATTGAAATGTGTCTTCACTAGGCAAAATGTCACGTGACCAACCGTTTTAGCGCGAAATATTCATTTTCATATTCATTAAAAAAATGAAATTTGAATAAATTGAAAAAAAAAAAAACATGAATTGAATTTTTTTTTTGATGAAATGAATTTTGAAATTAATGAAGAAAATTTTTTTTTCAATTAATATACATATAACTTTTTCGAGAAATAACATATTTTACGAGGTATAAAATAGGCGTCTGTATTTTTTTTATTATTTACCTCGCTCTGACTACCCCAATTGGGATAGTTGTGATCTGACGTTTGTGAATATAAATATTAAAATAGTTGCAAAAACGTTATGTTATGGCAGTTGGTGGTACCCGGTTTAGTGCTAAATCGGAAAACAGAGTGCTAGCCCGACTGAACGTGGTTGATACTTGATGTTCCCATCACGTAGACACCATCTAATTTTATTTTAAGTTATACCTGTCATTTTCTTATCCGCCGAAAAGGAAAGGGACGGGTAATCGACAAGCATAAATTTTATGGAACACACGTCAATTTTAGGTAGAAATTTAAAAACCCTCCCAAAATGTTATGTTGGCCAATAACCAGACATAATTAAGTTGACAGCACACGTCAAACGGGTTGCATACCAGCGAGATGCCTATTTTACTCGTCCGGGTTATTAATTCATTTTAAAATTTACAGTTGTCAATCATCCGTCCCTTTCCTTTTCGGCGGATAAGAAAATGACAGGTATCTTACTAATATAATTAGGAGGTGTCTGCAGGAATCGCGGCCATTAATAAACTCAAGGAATACTTAAACAAGAAAAGTGTGTCAGGATCGACGCAAATGGAATTCCATAGTCTCTGCTTACCCCGGTGTGAAATAGGCGTGAGTTCATGTATGTATTTAATAATATAAAGTATTACATAAATTTTTTATATCGTTTAACATTTTCTCTTTAATTTCTTTCAATTTATTATTCTTTTTTTTTGCATGAAAAACTATCATCATCACTAATTTAAGAGCCACGCTCTTGTCGGTGTAGCATTCTTCCATTCTTGTTTATCAAAGACCAATTCCTTCACCTCCTTATAAGACGTTCGCCTTCTCTTTAATCTGTTCCATGTAAGCTCGTCTTGGTCTTCCCCTTCCTCTCTTACCTTGTAGCTCTCTTCAAAAAAAAATATATGTAAGTACTGACACCAGAAGTTTTTTTTTCGACGTGATTTGTTGTAGATTTGCCGCAGATAGCATTAACTACTTGGCCGGACAAATGGGGAGCGCTGAAGGCTTTCATCCGGTACAACGGTTAAGACAACAGGCCTGAGGGTCAGTTGGGCGCGAACCTCGGCTCAGGGCGTCGTCTGAGAGGAAAAATATTTGAAAGAATTAATCGACCCTAGTGGATCGATAGCGATAAGCGCTGATTGAGAGAAATCGTCGACCACGGCGGCGGGGTCGGTATCGGGTTCCTGAGGTTTTGGGGACGAATACCAAATTAATATTCGGCACATCTCTAAAGTATCAAAACCGTGTAGTCCGCGTAGGGAACAGGTCAATATTGTGTCTATGCCAACGTTGCACGAAGTGAACTACTCACACAAACATCCATACACACACATACATTCATACATATGCACTTGGCATTCTGTACTGTAGATAATACTGTCAGTATGCCTTAACGCCATGAGAAACTTTGAGGGTAGGTAGTGTATAATAATTTTGGATTACTTTTTATATTTTTAGTTATTTGGTCTTTTCGTTGTGTTTTTTAAGTTTGTTAATTGTCGAAATCACTTTGTGACACTGTCCTTTTGGTGACTTTTCAGGCTTGAATCACCTGATTGTCCGAAAAAGTAAGATGATTCCGTGCTTCGGACGTTAAGCCGTTGGTCCCGGCTATTAGCCGTAAAAACACCACCAACCCGCATTGGAGCAGCGTGGTGGAGTATGCTCCATACCCCCTCCGGTTGATTGAGGGGAGGCTTGTGCCCAGCAGTGGGACGGATATAGGCTGTTTGTGTTATGTTAATGTGTTGTCCATTATGAAAATTAATGTTATACCTTACTTAAGCGGTAAGAACCCGTTATTATTGTGTTTTAATTATGATAATAACCGCGTAAACTTAAGACAATGTATAATGTATTTAATTACTAATTATGTATGTTATATTGTTGGCGCACAGCTGAAAATCAGCGTTATGCCACTCCCTCAATGTCGGAGTGTCACAACATATTACTGAGCTGACGACCCTTTTTAGAAATAAGGTTTAATTATTATGTTCACTCCTACCGTGTACCTTTTTTTGTTTTTGACGTGACTTATTGTAGATTTGCCGCAGATGGCATTAACTACTTGGCCGGACAAATGGGGAGCGCTGAAGGCTCTCACCCGGTACAACGTTTAAGACAACAGGCCTGAGGGTGCCCAGTTGGGCGCGAACCTCGGCTCAGGGCGTCGTCTGAGAGGAAAAATATTTGAAAGAATTAATCGACCCTAGTGGGTCGATAGCGATAAGCGCTGAATGAGGGAAATCGTCGACCACACCAGCGGGGTCGGGTACTGTGTACCAATACCTACTTACTTATATCTAAAACAAATGATTTCTATTCTATTCTATTTACTACTAAATACGTTATCAAACGGAAACTTACATATTTAAGTAAATATATTAATAACATATCATAGTTATTTTGTTATAAATACTTACTGACGTATATTATAAATGTTGAAATTGGCTGTGTGCTCGGAGATCTTACTACCTTGAATCGTTACACGCACCGGGTAAGGCGGGGATACACTGGCGCGTGCGGAAGGAAAAATACATGTTAAAATACAAAAGATGTCTTTTCCAAATAATATATTAGGGTGCATATCAAAATCTGCTTAGTTTGGTGGCGAACTTTCATATTATTTTTTCGTGAAAAATTGGTTTCCTTTTTCATGTCGGAACCCAATTTTTCACGAAAAAATAATAAGTATGAAAGTTGGCCACCAAATTTGGCACATTTTGATTCACCCAAATAATGTTTTAATTTATTTCCGAAGCATAACAGTTGAAAAGCATCAAACATAACAGTCGAAAACTAATTACAGGTTTCCACTGATAACCCTAAACTAGCTAATATGATTATCAGAGAGTATCGCACAGGCAAATTAAAATCAAAAGAGAGAACATATAAAGAAAATTAGGTATCAAAAAACCTTAGACAGGGTATGGCGTTCTATACTTGTGGCCTAATCACATACAAGAGCCTGCCGGTTTTGTGGCGTCTATGATGATGATGATGACTGTTGTACTAAATGCAACGGCAGTCGTAGGTGTAGACGCAGCCTTATCGCTAATAATAATACGAACATACCTTGTGTGCGACTCTGCTCCATTAGTGTTGTAACCCTATCGATAAATGTGTCGAATAAATGTGTTAAAAAAGAAAAGAAAGGAAAACATGAAACAGTAGGACTAGGGCCCTGTGCTGGGAGGTTTTCTGACCACGTCTTTCCCTCAGCGTTACAGATTCCGATGTGGTAGTAGTTTTACAGCTAGTTACATAATGGCCCCGATTCCTGCAGACACCGCCTAATTTTATTTTAGGTTATATCCGTCATTTTCGTATCCGTCGAAAAGGAAAGGGACGGATGATTCACAGCTCTTAATTTTAGGAAGAATGAGTAAATTAATGTGTCGGGTTATTGACTGACGTAAAATTTTTAGACGGTTGGTTTAGATTTGTGCTTAAAATTGACGTGTGTTCCATAAATTTTATGCTTGTCGATTACCCGTCCCTTTCCTTTTCGGCGGATAAGAAAAGGACAGATATAACTTAAAATAAAATTAGATGGTATTTACAGGAATTAGCACCATTATGTAATTTAATTTTTTGACGTTCAAAAAGCGCTAACTTTGTAAGCCAATTTTGAAACATAAATATTTTTGAATTGATTTTTTTTTGTCGATTTACAGGGTGCTAGTGACATCGTAACGAAAACTTTGAGAGATGATTCAGAACATGCTTCTGAGTTGATATCAAGCGGAAGTTTCCATCGCAAAATTATTCAAATTTCGAATTCAAATCTTTTATTTTGGATACGGAAAATTGACAACGTTTCATTTTTACTAAGGTGCCTTAAATCGAAAACCATTTCGAGATATTTCTATGATTTACACAAAACACATTTTTTCAGATTTTTTAATTCAGTAAGTAATAATAGAAATATATTGAAAAATCCACGAGGTCAGAAGAGGAAGGGATAATAAGTTCAGACCTTTACATAAAAATTATAAAAAAAGTAAATGTCATACATAACATGACACTTTGTTTGCGACTTGTTTTAAATACGCATGCAAAGGTACATTACATTATACTGCCTTCATTCTATCAATGGCAGAATCCAATTTTCAAAAAATATTTTTTGTAACTTCTAGTGGAAAGATTTTGAAAAGAAAAAATACGTGTCTTCTATTTAAACAAGTACTTTCGAAATAGCACAAAAAAACCACGGCTTAAAAATTTGAAATGTTGTTAATTCCACTTGATATCAACTCAGAAGCATGGTCTGGATCACCCCCTCAGTATTCGTTACGGTGTCACTAACACCCAAATTCAGCGCTGATCGCTATCGACCCTCTAGGGTCGACTAATTCTACCCCAATTGGGCTATGGTCGTGATGTTACGTTCCTATTTCCAACCGGCGTAAGCAGAGGATCTACTCTGAACCGGCGTGCGTTTAAGTAGCGATTGATGAATGTGGAGGAAACCAGATAAGTGTGTCAGGATCGAAGTAAATGAAATTCCATAGTATCTGATACCCCAGTGGTGTTATGTTTATGTTGAAAAAGAATTAAACAAAGAACAAAGGTTAAAACACATAATAACGGGTTCTTACCGCGTTTAAATGGGGATATGAGACTCCCGATATTAAAACAATGTATAAAGAACAAAGGGTTGAAATATCGACAGGTCGATGCTTAAGCGACGGTGTCGCATCCCTACATGGCGTATCCATTTAGTTTGACAAGCATTCGGTTTCATATATCCGTTGTTTGTGTGTGTGAGTGTTTGCTAGGGTCCTTAGGGATGGGAACCTCGTGGGCTGTTTCGGATATTACAGTATTTTCATTTATTTGTTATAGCGACCCGTACCGGCTTCGCTCGGGTGCAATGCTGAGGAAAAAGGATTTTTTTTGTGATATATCCCCACCGGGATTTGCACCCAGGACCGGTCGTGAGCCAAGGCTCAACCATTCATAGAGATAGGAACAACCATTGCACCACAGAGGCCGTTAAAAAAATGATTGAATGATGTTGAATAAATGATTCTTTATTTCTGTTTTCGTATATTGAATCCCTCCGCCTCTGTGGTCTAGTGGTTAGAGCGTTAGGCTCACGATCTGGAGATCCGGGTTCGATTCCCGACGGGGACATTGTCGAAATCACTTTGTGAGACTGTCCTTTGTTTGGTAAGGACTTTTCAGGCTTGAATCACCGGATTGTCCGAAAAAGTAAGATGATTCCGTGCTTTGGAGGGCGCGTTAAGCCGTTGGTCCTGGCTATTAGCCGTAAAAACACCTCCACCAACCCGCATTGAAGCAGCGTGGTGGAGTATGCTCCATACCCCCTCCGGTTGATTGAGGGGAGGCCTGTGCCAGCAGTGGGACGTATATAGGCAGTTTATGTTTATGTATATTGAATCCACAATGATCGTAATATTCTACCGTGTCCCATCACTAGCGTGTGTTAGGTTGGCTGGCTAGGTCAGGGCTGCGCCGTTAATATAACTATATTATTATTTTAATTGTCTACAGACAAGCGGACATTTTGGTAGCAACACAGACACTGAACGTGCAAGTTAAAGTAAATAATAATTACATACATACATAAACTCACGCCTATTTCCCACCGGGGTAAGCAGAGACTATAGAATTCCATTCGCTTCGATCCTGACACACTTCTCTTGCTTCCTCCACATTCGTCAATCGCTTCATACACGCACGCCGGTTCAGAGTAGATCGTATTATTTCAACCTTTTCTAAAGACATCTCCAATTTCTCTAAATAATAATTAATAATAAAAAAATTTTTTTCTTTTCTATTTAATTAAATAATGCATCTTTTATCTTTTTTGTGTATAAATGATTTTTATTACACCCAGGCACAATTACATCTTCCACCCATTATTATTCTGATCAAAATAAAGAGAAGCAATAAGGTAGTAACATAATTCTATACATAATCTGATCCAAATATCAAGCAACAATTATTCTGGTCTGCTAATTAAAAACCTCAAAAATATCAGTATTTCTCCACTATTTAATCGATGTTATTATACATATATTCTGAATCACTCTATCTATTAAAAAAACCGCATCAAAATCAGTTGCGTAGTTTCTTAAAACTCCTTAGATTTAAGCGTACATATACATATGTGCGCTTTATATTATGTCCATATATAGGGACAGAAAAAGCGACTTTGTTTTATACTATGTAGTGATAGCAGGATAGTGCAGCATGGGAATAGTTGTACTTACGTATAAAAATAAATAAACTTGCGCTTTGTGTTCTCGCAAATAAATTGATTTTATTTGATTTGATTTGATAAAATTTATTTTCTGTCGCATCATTTGCAGCCCTACGCAGTTTGAGATCACCTTAGCACTGCCATACAATATAAGTACAAACATAACATCTATATGTATAAACGGTCATACACACTCATACACAAATGTGATTATTTTTACGAATATAACATTTTTTTTTTACACTTTTACGTCGATGTGATAAAACTTGTCACAGATTGAGGAGACATACATAATTTTGACCACGCCTATTGTCCGTGTAGGGTTAGCAGAGCCACCCGAAGTTTATGACAACGATTGTCTTTTTAAAATATTTATCGATTACGGGCTACGTTCTCAAAAATACTATAGAGGGCGCTGCATAACTTTAAGTTCATCATCATCATCATCATCATCAGCCCATTAACGTCCCCACTGCTGGGGCACGGGCCTTCCCTATAGATGGATAGGGAGATCGGGCCTTAAACCACCACCCGGGCCCAGTGCGGATTGATGGTTATTAACGACTGCTAATGCAGCCGGGACCAACGGCTTACCGTGCCTTCCGAAGCACGGAGGAGCTCGAGATGAAAACTTTTTTTTTTTTGTGGTCACCCATCCTATGACCGGCCTCTGCGAAAGTTGCTTTACGTCAACAATCGCAGACCGAGCGCGCTGACCGCTGCGCCACCAAGCTCCTCTATTCCACAGTCTGGTATTCCACATAATGAGTTTGAATTCATGTTTGGATAATAGATAATTGATATCACATGGTTTCCAGGATGTGTGCCCGGTTAATGGCAATAGGCTCGCCCCCTGTTACATGGGACTTGAACATAGCTGGCGAGGAGTGGATGAGTACAGTCATGAGCAATATAATGTACCCACTTCAGGACTCTGTCGCACTAACATATTTGACATTTAATGAGACTTACAGTTCAATTTGTCAAAAAAGTTGAACTGTTGAAAACTTATTGTAGATTTGCCGCAGATGGCATTAACTACTTGGCCGGACAAATGGGGAGCGCTGAAGGCTCTCACCCGGTACAACGTTTAAGACAACAGGCCTGAGGGTGCCAAGTTGGGCGCGAACCTCGGCTCAGGGCGTCGTCTGAGAGGAAGAATATTTGAAAGAATTAATCGACCCTAGTGGCTCGATAGCGATAAGCGCTGAATGAGGGAAATCGTCGACCACGCCGGCGGGGTCGGTATCGGGGTCCTGAAGTGTTTGGTGTCGCGAGCTGATTGGCTGCCTCTATGGCTAGAGTAATCGGGTCGTCGGGATCGTATATTTTACGTCCTTCGGGCGCCGATACTTTTCAGTACCGTCCCTAAGCGGAATGTACTCGGAAGCCGCAACTACCAGGGGATTTGGGTGGTGCGGAGCAGAATCGAAAAAACGTTTGAAGCTAATTTGAGCCATTGGGCAATGGTCGGCAGACCTGACATTTAGTGAGACTTACAGTTCAATTTGTCAAAAAAGTTGACATGGTACCAAAGTGTATACATATTAATGCTCGTGACCGTACAATTGTAGACTATCACCTCTGCCTACCCTGTCGGGGACAGGCGTGATGATATAAATATGTTATCTGTTAGTAAAATTTCATGATTGACTTAAAGAATACTTTTTTGTGAGCACTTGTAATGAATTACTTACTTTTTGTAACGTGAGTTTAGATTTGCTGCGTATGGTATTGACTATATGGCCGGACAAATGGGGAGCGCTGAGGGACGTATTTATGGAACGGGTAAACGAAGGAAAATTTGTACAACGCCATCTGTAATTTTTTGGTGAACGTAACCTGACAAGTCTTTCATTAATAAATCTTCGTGGAAGAAACCTAATAAAGAATTTGAATTATTAAAATTAAAACTAAAATCATAAAATTTGTTGAAAAAAGTAAAAAAAAAACAAAACAATAACTATAGCGAGTCGCGGATGGGGACTTTATAAATATTATGACGACAAAAAACAGGTCGCGCTGTACGGGAAATGGTGTAACTTAAAAAGTTGATAAAAATATAAATATTACCTGTTATAATACGAGCCCTTAACCCTAACACTAGGGATGATGAGGTTGGTATTCCACCTCACAACCCACACCAAGCACTTTTATATAATAAAAAAAACATGTCAAAAATAACCTCTGAAAACAGAGATGTATTAAGTAAACCCACAGAAAAAAAAGAAAAAAGAAAAAAACATTAAAGGTGTCTATTACGGTCACGAGCATCAATTATATGTATTGCTCATGACTGTACCCACTTTAGGACTCTGTCGCACTAACATATTTGACATTTAGTGATACTTACAATGCAATTTGTCAAAAACATCATGTGACATGGTACCAAAGTATATGCATATTAATGCTCGTGACCGTACTTTATATATTGCTCATGACAGTGCACTCACTCCTCGCCAGCTATGTTTAAGTCTCATGTGGAGGCGACCCTATTGCCATTAACCGGACACAAATCCTGGAAACCACGTGATATCAATTATCTATGGTCCAATCATGAATTTAAACTACTTAGTTAAGTATTTCAGTGGATGAAAGCCCGAGCTGGGATTAAAACCGGTGCCACTACGAAGTCACGCATTCTACGAACAGGGCTATCTAATTTTATTTTAAGTTATATCTGTCATTTTCTTATCCGCCGAAAAGGAAAGGGACGGGTAATCGACAAGCATAAAATTTATGGAACACACGTCAATTTTAAGCACAAATCTAAAACAACCCTATAAAAATTTTTCACGTCAAACGGTTTGCATACCAGCGAGATACCTTTTTGGTTCGCCCGGGTTATTCATTCATTTACTCATTCTTCCTAAAATTAAGAGCTGTCAATCATCCGTCCCTTTCCTTTTCGGCGGATAAGAAAATGACAGGTATAACTTAAAATAAAATTAGGAAGTGTCTGCAGGAATCAGGGCTAAAATTAATATTATTACATTAATATTTGAAAAAAACCGGGTTACTACATTTATGTTACGGACGATCCTAATTCGTAATGTATGCATGTGTGCGTTTGTGTATTTCTGTTTGTGTGTGTGTAGAGTGATAAAACATAGGGTTGGCTCAGGTGGCGTTTGATTTTACCTTCTCCATTAAACGTATGTCGAAAGACAACTTTATTTTACAGTTTTTAAGTAATAATTATGTCATGAAAGAAACTTTTTTTATAGTATTACAATATATTTTTATAATTTTGTGGCGTGTTTTTTTCCGTAATGATTTTAAATTTGTTGAAGTTAAATGGACTTTTCAGGCTACGATCCCCAAAAATAATATAGATTTCGCTGTACAGATTTATCTTGATAACTACTTATTTTCTCATAAGTCGGGTACATGATTAAAAGTCAAATGCATGTATAAAAATAATTGGTCCTTGATATTTGGATCAAATTCCTCATTGATAAAAGAATTATTTAATAAATAAATATCGTATCACGTAGCCTCCGTGGCCTAGTGGTTAGAGCGTTAGTCTCACGATCTGGAGGTCCGGGTTCGATTCCCGATGGGGACATTGTCGAAATCACTTTGTGAGACTGTCCTTTGTTTGGTAAGGACTTTTGCTTGAATCACCTGATTGTCTGAAAAAATAAGATGATTCCGTGCTTCGGAGGGCACGTTAAGCCATTAAAACACCTCCACCAACCCGTATTAGAACAGCGTGGTGGAGTATGCTCCATACCCTTCCGGTTGATTGAGGGAAGGCCTGTGCCCAGCAGTAGGACGTACCTATATAGGCTGTTTATGTTATGTTATATAGGAAATTGAATGCCGTGTTCTCTGCCTACCCTAAAGGGAAATTAGCGTGATCTTACGTATGTATGTATGTATGCTAAGGAGAAGATGTTGTGTGACAGCCCTGTGTGGTTTGCATTCCGTCGTCGACACGCGCGCCACAATCAACTACAATACGTGAGACGGACGCTAGAAACTGATGGATATGGCAAGGAATAGTTCAAATTCAAATTCAAAAATATCTTTATTCAGTAGGTAACATAGTTACACTTTGAATCGTCAATTTTTACATAACAAACGTCTCATCCGCCTAAAACTACTGCAGCTTCTCACAACCTGTATAGCCGGGGAAAAGAAGCTGCAAGAAAAACCTCGGCACAGGGCCCTAGACGTTCTTTAAAAAAAAACATAAAATATTGTTATACAATTGAGTAATTTAGCTGCCTAATATCAGTTCTCAGACAGTTAATCCCATGCATTCATAACTTCTAAATAATCACTAACTTTGTAATAACCTTTTTTTGTAAAGTTTCTGTTTCAGTTCACCGTCCGATCCACTCAACTCTTTCGCACACACCCATCCGCACAGATAACCCACACATTGGCACTATGTACTCGATATCCTATACATTATGTAAGCACACACACATACGAACAAAGTTTTTAATTTTAAAATCGTACTGAAGTACAGAACTGTAGTAGCAGTGTGATTTTGAATGGAAGGGGCATAGTGCTTATTATCATCACCAGCCCATTAACGTCCCCACTGCTGGGGCACGGGCCTTCCCTATGGATGGATAGGGAGATCGGGCCTTAAACCACCACGCGGGCCAAGTGCGGATTGATGGTTATTAACGACTGCTAATGCAGCCGGGACCAACGGCTTAACGTGCCTTCCGAAGCACGGAGGAGCTCGAGATGAAATCTTTTTTTTTATGGTCACCCATCCTAAGACTGGCCTTTGCGAAAGTTGCTTAACTTCAACAATCGCAGACCGAGCGCGTTTACCGCTGCGCCACCGAGCTCCTCGTAATAACGTAATAATTACATTAATTACATATTTACTCATTGTACAGATTCTTATATAATTATCCTTAAATAAAAAAATAAATAAAAATAAAAAAAATAAATAAAATAAATTATTCAAAAATGCAGGGTGTAAGTGACATCGTAACGAAAACTTTGAGGGATGATTCAGACCATGATGCTGAGTTGATATCAAGTGGAATTTTCCGCCGCAAAAGTATGGAATGGAAAATAATTTATAAAAACAGTAAAATTTTCATGATTTTTCCGACAGAAAATTCCGCTTGATATCAATCATGGTTTGAATCATCCCCATCAATATTCGTTACGGCTGATGATGATGATTACGTTAGTTATTACAGGGTCAGAAAGTACTTCATTGATTTTTTTTACTATTGTAATACTAACATTTTGTATTTATGTATACGTTTTTGTGATAAATATAAATATATAAAATATATATTATATGTACACCTACATTCTATTTTAAGTAATTTGGTAATATTTAATCTATGTACGAATATTAACGTATATTTATGAAACACGACGTTCGTGCGTCACCCAACAGGGTCCAGGGATATCAGCGTCGTGGTTCACGCCGCGACTTGTGCTGAGTGAGGCCCTTTTATCTCAGGACGTCCACCACCACCTTATGATCATTGTAATGAACATCCTTCTATGCTTTTTGTAATTGTTTTGTAAAAAAATAAGTGATGTTATTGTCTTGTCTTTGTGTGTGGCGTCCTTTTATAATAAACAATTTCTATTCTATTCTATTTTTCAAATCCTTACTCCTTCCATTCGCAGACCAAGTTTTATAGCCGCGTCGCGTTTGCACTCAAATGTACTGAATGCTGAATGATATTTGTGTCAAATTTAGGGTTATACACATTGCATTTTATTTTATATTTATAATGTAATGAAAAGAAAAAAAAATGTATGGAAAGAGGAAGGGGAGGCCTTTGCCCAGCAGTGGGATTAGAATGTAATGGACGACCTCCGTGGTCCAGTGGTTGAGAGTTGTGCTCACGATCCGGAGGTCCCGGGTTCGAATCCCGGTGTGAATTTGTCCCACTATCCCCAATCACAAAAAAATTGAAAAATAAAATAAAATTGAAAATTGAATTGAATTGTTATTTGTTATGTAAGTATTTGTTAAGTACTGTGGTGTCCCTTTATAATACATGTTTCTTTCTTTCTAAAAATCACTTTGTGATCCCTAGTTTGGTAAGGACATTACAGGCTGATCACCTGATTGTCCAAAAAGTAAATAGATCCGTGCTTCGGAAGGCACGTTAAGCCGTTGGTCCCGGTTATTACTTACTGATGTATGTACGTAGTCGTTACATGAGTCATGTCAGGGGCCTATGGCGGCTCAGTAATAACCCTGACACCCGGGTTGATGGGGTTGGTAATCCACCTCACGATCCACACGATAGAACTGGGAATCGAACCCAGGACCTCCGGATCGTGAGCCCAACGCTCAACCACTGGACCACGGAGGTCGTTTAGATAAAAGAGCTTTAGTATACTACAAAATAATAAATAGGTACAAATATATAGGTTTTTTTTCACCTATTGAAATACATATGTTGTTCTGGGAGCGAAAAAAAAGCATTGAACTTAATTAAAACACATAATGGTGCTAATTCCTGTAAATACCATCTAATTTTATTTTAAGTTAAATATGTCTGTCATTTACTTATCCGCCGAAAAGGAAAAGGACGGGTAATCGACAAGCATAAAATTTATGGAACACACGTCAATTTTAAGCACAAATCTAAACCAACCGTCTAAAAATTTTACATCCGTCAATAACCCGACACAGTTAAGTAGACAGCACGTCAAACGGATGCATACCAGCGATGTACCTTTTGATTCGCCCGGGTTATTCATTCATTTACTCATTCTTCCTAAAATTAAGAGCTGTGAATCATACGTTAAGCCGTTGGTCCCGGCTGCATTAGCAGTCGTTAATAACCATCAATCCGCACTGGGCCCGCGTGGTGGTTTAAGGCACGATCTCCCTATCCATCCATAGGGAAGGCCCGTGCCCCAGCAGTGGGGACGTTAATGGGCTGATGATGATGACCAGCATTTATAACAACTACCATCCACCCACTAAAATACTATTATAAATTGACGTATACCACACACAATTGACTTACTGAACTTAACTACACTCATTATTTAAAACTATATACACACATACACACGCACCCACAAACCTTTTTCTATCGTGTGGGTTGTGAGGTGAATTACTAACCTCATCAGCCCTGGTGTCAAGGGTTATTTATTATTAAGCCGCTAAAGGCCCCTGACATGGCTCATATAACGACTACATACTTACATCAGTAAGTAGTAACCGGGACCAACGGCTTATCGTGCCTTCCGAAGTACGGATTTTCTAACCAAAGTAGGGATCACAAAATATTTTTTGTGATATGTCCCCACCGGGATTCGAACCCTTGATATTAACTCAGAATAATGAACTGAATCATCCCTCTCAGTATTCGTTACGATGTCACTTACACCCCGTACAAGTACATACAGGTAGCCATACAAGTAGGTATGGGTGTTAGTGACATCGTAACGAATACTGAGGTGGATGGATCAAACCATGAGTTTAAATTGATATCAAGTGGAATTTTCAGTCGAAAAATTCATGAATATTTTTTTTTAATTATTTTCAGTTCCATTCTTTTGCAACGGAAAATTCCGCTTGATATCAACTCAAAATCATGGTCTCAATCATTCCTCAAAGTTTTCGTTACGATGTCACTAACATCCTGTATGATTTCGGCTATTTTCATAAATTTTAGGCATTACTCAAAACGCCGATAATTCCCAAAGTGAATGCAACGCCCAGCTCAGTCAGTAGGTAGATACAACAATGATAAACTAACAACATAGCTACGACACAATATATAGGGGACTGAAGCGGTGTGGTCACATGGCGCTGAGATTATTATTAATATTCTAACTATTTATTTTGAAAGAAAGAAAGAAAGTATTTATTTTATTTTATTTTATCATTTATTGCAAACTTTACAGCATAAAAATACAATATTAACAACTTAAGATTACATACTTATTTATACAGCCAATTAAAAATTTGACAAATCGAAATACATATATGTAGGAATGGTAGGCTGAATGAAACGTAACGCAAAGTGTGTGAAAGAGAGCGACGAGTGAGCGAGAGAGAAAAGGATTGCAGAATGACAGAGAAATGGCGAACGGTGGTTTTTGAATAAGTGAAAATTACAAAAATTATACAACGTGGTAAAATAAACAAAATTAATTAGAAATAGTAATCGTTTTCTTCATGCCCCATCCCACATATACAATAATGAGAGCGGACATAATAAAACAAAATAAAACTTACACAAAATCACATATTAACAGAAACGCAAAAGGAACAGAAATAGTAATAAACACACACTTTTCATTTGCATACTGTTGGCAATTTCAAAAAAGAAACGACACGTCACTTTTTAAGAGAAAAACGTTTTGGCGGGTGTTCCGTCTGGTACTACGAGGAAAGAAAAACAAGTGAAGACGATTATTGTCGAGAGAAGCAAAAAACTGAAAGACAATTTGTTGTATTCTTTAGTATAATATTTCTTATTACAATTTGTAGTAATAATATTTGGTTTCCGTAATAAGAGTGATATTTGTGGTACTTAACATTTTACTGATTAAAACTGGGTATGTTACTAATATTTACGTTTTATTGTAGAGTTAGCTAACAATACTTCTTCTATCGTGTGGGTTGTGAGGTGGACTACCAACCCTGTGTCAGAGTGACTATTGAACCGCCAAAAGCCCCTGACATGACTCATGTAACGACTACGTACTTACATCAGGGGCGTTAAAATGGCCACATCTAAGTAAGTCATCTAAAAAGCAATATTGCAATTTGACATTTGCGCATGTAAAAGTAAGTGCGCAATGCAAACAAATGTCAAATAGCCATATTACTTTCTTAGATGAATTGCTTCGATGTGTCCATTTTAACCCGTGCCTTCCGAAGCACGAATCGTCTTACTTTCAAACGATCAGGTATTCAGCCTGTAATGTCCTAATCAAACTAGGGATCACAAGGTGATTTTTGTGATATGTCCCCACTGGGAATCGAACCCGGGACCTCCGGATCGTGAGCCCAACGCTCAACCGACCACGGAGGCCGTATTTTGCATAAAATGGCTTTCTGGAGTTCCACAACAGCTCACGAGAGATCCCACATTTTTTTTATCTTAGAATACGGATGTTAGCTTTATGTAAGCCCACTGTTACTTCGAGGAATACTGTTTGACAAACAGCTCACACTGTGTGATAAGTTCTGTGAATTGAGATCAGATCGATAATCTAAATAATAGTAAATATAGGCACCTACCTACCTGGGTAGGTACCTAAAGTGTTTTAGGTTAGATTAATATTTTTAACAATGGTCAGTTAAATAATGGTTTATTATTGATATTTGGAAACATTAGATAAATATGTGCGCAAAAAAAACATTATTATGAATTTAATCCTAAAAAAACGAATTAAAAAAGAATCCTAAAAAATTGCAATTTTAGTAAGTTTATTTGGCTAGACATCACTAGGTATTTTCCAGCGACATCTATTGAATACTAACAGTACTAATGTAGTCGCGACATCTATTGATGAATTTTAGAATTATTTTAGCACATGTGGTCAGCCAGCTGGTTGATCACGTAGTTTTTCAATAATTCATAGATGTCGCATAAAAATGTAAACATAATCCGCCTAAGTTCAATAGACGGTTTTATCAGGAAGTATGATTCCGGTGAAAGTTTTTTTAATTTGGCAGCATTACAGCATAACATTAAATTTGGCTGTATATTTTTTTGCGAAGTTTGGTGTCAAAATATTTTTCTTAAAATGTTTCAGCTGAATAAATTAATGATTTTTACTTATTTTGTACAAAAAACACAAATAAAAAAGTACTTTGACCCGAACTGCGCTTTTCAGGATTTATTAACCGGCTAAGTTCAGTGACCGGTAAATCGGTCAAGTTTATTCCGAATTCACATTTCGGTTACTGCAATTTGAAAGATTAGAGAGAATTTCTTTTTACCTCTAATTTGATTACAGTTGGAAACAGTTTTCGCTAGATTTTTATTTAGTCGCTGCGTTAAATTGAAATGATAGTATTTTTCGATTTGTTTGTAGTAAAAATAATAATAAAAAATTAGACGCTTTTGGAATTTCTACAGAATTGTAGGTTTAGAACGCATTTCGTTGACCTATTTTCGGATGTTTCTATTTGGTAGGATTATCACCGGGCGGGCGATACTGACTCGAATGTCAAATTTTGCAAAAATATTGTTGTTTACAAAATAGATCCACGTTATTTAGCTATTTCTATTTTAGAATAAGTGCTAAGAGTTTTTAATTGTGAAGTGTAAAGGAAATCATTCGACGTGGAGCCTAATATAAGCGGTAAGTTGCTGTGTTTACATTCTATTACGAAATTATCCACATGTATTATAAAAGAAAACTATGAGATTTCTCTGGATTTTAAGAATTATTTGTTCTAATTTCTGACCATAAAGTCTTCCAGCTTATCTTGGCATTTAAATACGTTGGATATTAAAGTCCTCGGTAAACTAAAGCAAATTTTTTGCGATTCTATGATGTAAGTGCGCCGTATGTTAGAACTCGGAAAAGTTATTTAACCCTTTCACGGGCAGATACCATGGGTCATTGATGGTTCATAATAGTATGACACCTTGGAATTGAAACGTCATTAGACGTTCTGTCCTTGAAAGTGTTAAAAAATTATTGATTAACATCACTTTTTATGTCTTTTTCTCGTGTGGGTTGTGAGGTGGACTACCAACCTCATCAACCCTGGTGTCAGGGTTACTATTGAGCCGCCAAAGGCCCCTGACAAGGCTCATGTAACGACTACGTACTTATATCAGAAAGTAGTTACCGGGACCAATGGCTTAACCCTGTGAAAAACGGGATGACGGGATGACTAAGGAGATGATGGTGAGTTTTGTTGTTCTTTCCAGTGGAGATGTGCACGCCGGAGGCGAGCCGCGGCGTGGCGCGCTCCCCGTCCCACGAGTCCGTCACCACAGACCTGTCGCTGTTCAGCGTCTCCTCTGCTGCCTCGGACGCCAGGGTGCTCCGCCTGCTGGCATGCAAGGTTTTTTTTTTTTTTTTTTTTAACCCCTTTTTTTGCGCGCAATCTATCACCCTTGGATAATAAGCACTTCTTGTGGTGTATAGGTATCATTTTAGGTAAGCGACCAGTGTCGCTTCCTATTTTGGGCCTTAGTTGGCTAGATCCTGCGGCAGCCTCCTTCTTAGTCTTAGTTGTGTGTGCTCATCCGTTCATGCTCATCATTGGCATGCAAGGTACGATAAGATATTTATTGTATTCCTAATGTTTTTAAAAGTGAAGGAAACTACAAACAGGAACCCTGTAAGGGCATTGCAACAACAACTTAAAATTATACACAATGAAAACAGAAAACCGAGAATAAAAATAAAAAAGATTATGTTAAAAAATAACAAAAACCCGTAAAAACCCGTTATTGGCCCCGATTCCTGCAGACCGTCCTAATTTTATTTTAAGTTATCATTTTTAAGCTGTCATTTTCTTACGGCCGAAAAGGAAAGGGATGGAATATAGTAAACAAGTTAATTTTAAAACGAATGAATAACCTAGGCATCCGCTTAACATGCTGTCTACTTAATTCTGTCGAGTCGGGCCAATGTAAAATTTTAGAAGGTTGTTTTAGATTTCTGCTTAAAATTGACGTGTTTTCCATAAATGTTATTCCTGTTGATTACCCGTCCCTTTCTTTTTCAGCGAATAAGAAAATGACAGGTACAACTTAAAATAAAATTAGATGGCGTCTGCACTTATTAGCATCATTATGTGTTTTATATTTTTTTTCATGTTTCAGGCAGGACAGGGCCCTGACCCCTCGCTGCGTGTGGCCAGCCCCAACCCTGACAGCAAAACCCTCAAGTGAGTTCATTTATTCCATACTTCAGAGGACATTTGAACATTAATTTAAAAGATGTGTTGCTGTTGCAGTTTCTTGTCATTTTCTCCTCAGTCATAACCTTGCGAAATGACGTAGATCCATGATAATTACGTTGAATAAATGATTCTGAATCTGTTTCCAGGCCGTCCCCCTCAGTCCCCGGCGCGTGTTCCGACACTATGGACTCGTGCCGTGATGTCCTAGCAGGGTGCGCAGCGCTTTGCGAGCAACTGGGACTAAGACGTTCGTTTAGCGCAGCTGATGTCAACACTCCTTCTCAGGTGCCCCTTCGGAGGTGAGTCTTCTTCTATCGTGTGGGTTGTGAGGTGGATTACCAATAAAAAATAAAATAAAACGCACGCATTTTTCTTCTTGCTAGCTTTATGTCGGTTTTTATTTTGTTAATCTCAGACTGTGTCATCCAAAGGGAGGTTGTGAGTCATTCCCAACATAAGTACTACTGTTACTTACTGGGAAGTCTCGTCAACGAACTTTGTTATGTTTTTATGAATGAACAATTTTTATTTTATTTTTTATTATTTTTTTATCACGCGTGTGCGTGTGTGCGCGCGCGCGCACGCTATTGTGTTAGCCCTACGATTTACAATGAAGCAATAAATGAACTATGAACTAAAACCTTGACAACTACTTCTGCACAATATCCCAGGAAGAGAAAGTGACTGAAAACCAGCGCTGGATGGTGCCATAGCATGGCTCCATCACAGCACACGCTGAGCCTTCCTTCTGCCCGTATTCGTCATCATCTCTAAAGTGCGTGCGTGCGTGCGTGCGTATTTGCGTGCGTGCGTAATTCCGTGCGAGTGTGTGCGCGTGCTCGTGCGTGTGTGTGACGTAAACTATTCTAATAGTTTATTTTATTATTTTATTTTATTTTATTTTCTTAGGAAGATTAACAGTCAAATAATAACTATAGATCTAGACGATAGATGTAGACTACTACTAAGTTTTTGATGTGCTCTGTCTTGTCCTTAGTGCCACGTCGGAGGTGGGTCTGTGTGCGGCGCTGGAGGCCCTCACGCTGAGCGCCGCCTCACGGTCCTGTAGCACCTGGGTCGCAGGTATGTATCGTCATTTGAAATGCGCTGAATAGTGATTTCACCGAAGTAAGTAGGTGACTAAATAGGTAAGTAAGTAAGTAAGTATGTTAGTAAATGAGTGTGTGAGTAGATATGTAAGTAGGTAAGTAAGTCAGTGAGTAGGTATGTAAGTAAGTAGGTATGTAAGTAAGTGGGTAAGTAAGTGACTAAGTAAGTAGGTAAGTAAGTGAGTAAGTAGTTATGCAAGTAAGTAGGTAAGTGAGTGAGTGAATAGGTATGTAAGTGAGTTGGTAAGTAAGTAAGCAGGTAAATGAGTTGGTAAGTAGGTGAGTAAATAGGTAAGTGAGTGAGTAGGTATGTAATTAAATAAATAGGTAAGTAAGTGAGTGAGTAGGTATCTGTGTAAGTAAGCAAGTAAGTAAGTATAACGTATTTGCCTTAAAATACCGTAAATGCCGTATTTCACTTGCGGTCCAGAGGGGCAACGCTGCAAGCATAATGGGTACGTTCGGGCGGGGTTCGCTTTCCGGAGGGCTTTTTGACGCCTGATATATATGTATGGTTTTTATGTGTGTGTGTGTGTGTGTGTGTGTGTGTGTATTTTGACGTATTGTAGTGTAGGTTTTTTAATTTGACTATGTTATATATTTTATTAACATTGCCTTAAAATAGTACAATTTTCGCAAATGAAACCAGAAATCGAATATTTCAGTACATCGATCACCTCCTTACGATAATTTCGAGGACCAACCTTTTTCTCTTGTCTCGTTTTGTGTGTTGCGTCCTTTTATAATGAACAATTTATATTTTGTCATATATGAAAATTCCACTGGACATCAACTCAGAATGGTCTGAATCATCCCTCAAAGTTTTCGTTACGGTGTCACTAACAGCTATACCTACTTGTATGGCTACCTGTATGTACTTGTATGGGGTGTAAGTGACATCGTAACGAATACTGAGAGGGATGATTCAGCTGATTATTTTGAGTTAATATCAAGTGGAATTTAGCATCGCAAAAGTTTAGAATTTAAGATAATTTAAGAAAACTAAAAAAAAACATTAATTTTGCGACGGAAAAATCCACTTGATATCAACTCTGAGAATGGTCTGAATCATCCCTCAAAGTTTTCGTTACGATGTCACTAACACCCTGTATAGAGGTTAGGTTTCAAAGAAAACTTGTTTATAAACGCGAATGGAATGAAGGACTTTCCAATCGACGTTCCCCAAACACACGATAGATGGCGTTGTTCACTTTTAACGTGATAATTACCTATTTTCTCATTGCTGGGGTACATAATTATTCATAAATGTAATGTAATGGCAGAAGCATATATAAAACTCATTGGTGCTTGATATTTGGATCACATTATGTATAGAATGATGTTGCTATAGTTGACGACAGGTCGACATGGCAATCGGGGCATGAGGTGAGCCGCGGAGGCGGGGTAGCCCCGCACACCCGCACAGTCCCCGCGGCGTCTTAATCTTAGTCCACGAGTCCGTATCGACCGCGTTTATCGATTTATAATCTCGCTCACATAATTTATTACTATTGTGTTTTAAAAATGGCTACGGTTGCATCTTCGTCGCGTGTTCAAGCAAAAAATCCAATAATTCACTCTCAAGCTCGAGAACTAGCTAGAAAAGTGTTCAAAAATTGTGACATTGAACGGAAAAATAATTGTTACAAATTTTCTGTCAATCGGACATTAGACAGGGCTGTGTGTTATACCGGTCTATCGAAAAGAACTATGTCTAGGTTAAAATCAGAATTAAAATCAGTGGGAGCAGAGGAAAAGTTGAAATCACCCAAAAAACGGAAGAAGACAGGTCTATAATTTTAACTTAAATGAAAACGTGGTATTATTTTATTCACATTTTGTTACATACATAATAAAAATATATCGATATTGAAAACGTCACGTCACTAGAGAATTGCCATGTCGACCTGTCGTCTACAGTACCTATATTGCTTCTCTTTATTTTGATCAGAATAATAATGGATGGAAGTTGTAACTGTACCTTGGTGTAATATATATGGTCATCATTTATACCCAAAAACAAAGATAAAAGATGCATAATGGTGCTAATTCCTGCAGACACAATCTAATTTTATTTTAAGTTATACCTGTCATTTTCTTATCCGCTGAAAAAGAAAGGGACGGGTAATAGACAAGCATTAAATTTATGGAACACACGTCAATTTTAAGCAGAAATCTAAAACAACCGTCTGAAAATTTTACATCGGCCAATAACGCGACAGAGTTAAGTAGACAGCACGTCAAACGGATTGCATACCAGCGAGATGCCTATTTTATTCGCCCGGGTTATTCATTCATTTACTCATTCTTACTAAAATTAAGAGCTGTCAATCATCTTTATTTTCATTATTTCATTATTCATTATTTATTTATTTTTTATTTATTTTTATTTTATTTTTTATTTATTTATTTTATTTTTTTAAAGAACGTCTAGGGCCCTGTGCCGAGGTTTTTCTTGCAGCTTCTTTTCCCCGGCTGTACAGGTTCTGAGAAGCTGCAGTAGTTTTAGGCGGATGAGACGTTCGTTATGTAAAATTGACGATTCAAAGTGTAACTATGTTACCTATTGAATAAAGATATTTTTGAATTTGAATTTGAACATCCGTCCCTTTCCTTTTCGGCGGATAAGAAAATGACAGGTATAACTTAAAATAAAATTAAGTGTCTGCAGGAATCGGGGCCAATGTCTGTTATCCATGAAATTAGAAGTTTAAACGAAGGAAAAACTTAACAACGCCATCTATCGTGTTTTTGGGGAACGCCGATTGGACAGTTCCTCATTGGTTACGAGGTATGGTTATTGTAATGTGTGGTATCAGTAGGTGGATCCCAGCTGCCGTCGCCCCAGCGGTCTCAACCCTCGCAGCCCCCCCCACGACCACTCCCCACCGACAACAAGAAGGTAAGTACCACAACGTGCATCGGCCAGCCACACTTTATGTACATATGTATCGGGTAGTATCGGGGTCCTGAAGTGTTTGGTGTCGCGAGCTGATTGGCTGCCTCTATGGCTAGAGTAATCGGGTCGTTGGAATCGTATATTACGTCCTTCGGACGCCGATACTTTTCAGTACCGTCCCTAAGCGGGATGTATTCGGAAGCCGCAACTACCAGGGGATTTGGGTGGTGCGGAGCAGAATCGAATCTACAAGCTACCTAGCCAAACCAGGGCAGATTTTTTGTTCTATTTTGGGGCTTTTTGTATGTAAATCATCACCTAGCATTATCCCGTTTCTCACAGGGTCCGCTAACCTAACCTGAAGATTTGACAGGTCCAGTTTTTTACAGAAACGACTGGCTGTCTGACCTTCCCACCCGAAGGGAAAACCAGTCCAATACAGGTTAGGTCACATACCTCCGAAAATGCATTTCTGGGGAATGTGGGTTTCCTCACGATGTTTTCCTTCACCGCTGAGTAAACATGAATTCGAAAACAAATTCGACAATCATTGGTATAGGCCTGTGCTGGATTCGAACCTGCGACCTCAAAGTGAGAGGCAAGCGTACCAACTGGGCTACCACGGGTGTTTTTGTATGTAAATGTGTAGGGATTATTTGGGTAAATATTAAAATTTGCCAAGTTTGGTGGCGAATTTTTTTCGTGAATAAATTCGCCACGAAAAAGGATAGTTCTAGCTACGACGAACAAGTTACCTCGTCGAAGTTAACTATCATTGTAATAATTTATGATTATTATTTATGATTATCTCATTTCTTGTTAGTTTTTGCATGCCATACACTTGGTGGATCATGAGATCCTTAGGGTGCTACCAGACCAATCGATCGATCATCGATCGACGGCATCGATCACCGTCGATCGAAGTTGATCGACTGGTCTGGTAACTTTAATTGATCGACAGATACTGTTCGATTAAGCGATCGATCGATTGCCGGGCGATGACACCGATCGATGGGTGTTACCTGACCAATTGATCAATCATCGATCGACGGCATCGATCAACTTCGATCGAAGTTGATCGACTAGTCTGGTAGCTTTAATTGATCGACAGATACCATTCGACTCCATCGATCGATGCCGTCGATCGATAATCGATCCGTCGGTCTGGTAGAAACTATCGATCGACGTTGACTATTCCATTCTACCATCGATCGATGCCGTCGATCGATTGGTCTGGTAGAAACTATCGATCGACGTTGACTATTCTATTCTACCATCGATCGATGCTGTCGATCGATGATCGATCGATTGGTCTGGTAGCACCCTTATACATAAAATTGTGACCATCTTGTAACAACCATGTTTCCAAGCAAATAAAATTATTCTATTCTATCCTTTTTCATGTCGGAACCCAATTTTTTACGAAAAAATAACATGAAAGTTCGCCACCAAACTTGAAATTTCGATATTCACCGATTTATCTCTTTTTTACTAAACATCACGCCCTGTACCCTTGCAGGTGAGACAGAACTACATAAAACGTCGCCTGCTCACCACCTATAGAGCACTGGAGAGGATGTCACAGTCCGAATTTAACCTGGATAAACTTGAGGTGAGTCATCACCCTTATATGCCCGTAGGGGTAGGCAGAGATGCATAATAGATGCACATACGGTAGTCATACAAGTAGGTATGGGTGTTAGTGACACCGTAACGAATACTGAGGGGGGTGGTTCAGACCATGATTCTGAGTTAATATAAAGTGGAATTGTTCATCGCAAAAGTATAGAATTTAAAATAATTAAAAAAAACTAAAAAAAAACATGAATTTTGCGACGAAAAATTCCACTTGATATCAACTCAGAATCATAGTCTGAATCATCCCTCAAAGTTTTCGTTACGATGTCATTAACACCTTGTATAATAATAAGTAAGTTTAATTCTGATTACTAAGTAAAGACACATCGAAATGATAAAGTACAGTCATGACCAATATCATGTACCCACTTTAGAACCCTGTCGCACTATCATATATGTCATTTAATGAGACTTACTGTTTCATTTGTCAAAAAAGTTAATGTGACATGGTACCAAAGTGTATACATATTAGTGCTCGTGACCGTACGTAGTAAACTACCATATTATTGAGCCGCCAAAGGCCCCTGACATGGCTCATGTAACGCCTACGTACTTACATCAGTAAATAGTGACCGGGACCAACGGCTTAACGTGCCTTCCGAAGCACGGATCATCTTACTTTCGGACAATCAGGTGATTCAAGCCTGAAAAGTCCTTACCAAACAAAGGACAGTCTCACAAAGTGATTTCGACAATGTCACCATCGGGAATCGAACCCGGACCTCCAGATCGTGAGCCTAACGCTCTAACCACTAGACCACGGAGGCTGTTCGGGAAAAAGCTAGTATCCTATATTTAGTTATAATAATGTTGTAATTTATCTTTGAAATACGAAACTATCTATTTTTTTTTGTGATGTTGGAACTATGTGCCTGTCGGGCAGGCGGCGGCCGCGTCGGCGGTGTCTGCGGCGGCGCCCGGCCCAACCACCCTGCTGGTGCCGCAGGCGAAGCGACACCACACCAAGTTTGTGCACCCAGGTATGTATAATTAGCCACAGTTCTTCTTCTTCATATCGTGTGGGTTGTGAGGTGGAATACCAGCCTCATCAGTATGTAATAACCCGGGCGAATCAAGAAACTATCTCTCTGGTATGCAAACCGTTTGACGTGTGTAACTTAATTCTGTCGGGTTATTGGCCGACCTAAAATGTTTAGACGGTTGTTTTAGATTTCTGCTTAAAATTGACGTGTGTTCCATAAATTTTATGCTTGTCGATTACCCGTCCCTTTCTTTTTCAACGGATAAGAAAATGACAGGTATAACTTATAATACAGTGTAACTTATAATATAGTAGTATTACAGTTAGTTCATAATATGTAATTTAATTTTTTGACGTTCAAAAAGCGCTAACTTTGTAAGCCAATATTGAAAAATATATATTTTTGAATTTTGAATTTTTGAATAAAATTAGATGGCGTCTGCAGGAATTAGCAGCAATAGACTTAAAAAATCACTGAACTAATTAATTGTTTCAAGAAAACACTGTAATTGGGTGACTTTATCGACTATTTATTAATGTCATTCCACAACATTGTCATTGCTTCTATGCTGTTCTGGGAGCAAATAAAAAACATAGAACACGTTCAGCTGCTTGTCTTCCCGGGCATGTCGTAAAAACCGACAGAGGGATTGCGTCCTCTAACATGATGGACTAATGTTATGGGCGATAGGCTGATCCCTTATCACCATAAGGTTCATCATATCCATCTTTGGACTTCGTATCAACAGTGGCTGCAAGTTGTCTTTGATTACTTGTGGCTCTGCCCACCCCATTTGGGATTACGGGCGTGAGTTTATGTATGTATGTCTATGTATGTCATTCCACAACCAACGTCTCCTAGAAATGTCGGGGAACCAATCCAACTGCCCTCGTGCAAATTATTAGTTATTATTAGTATTTCATGAACAATTACCCTTTTGTTCACAGAAGCGGCTCACCTGGCACTCACAGCAGCCGACCTAGAAAGGGAACGTGGCCGACCACTGTCCAAATACGAACGCAACATGATGATATTCAACTGGCTCCACACACTAGACGAGGCAGCCCCCTTCTAGACGCTTCTGGAACATTCTAGAACATTCTAGAAGGTTCTAAGCCCATTCTAGAGTGTTCTATAAACGATCAATGTCCAAATACGAACGCAACATGATGATATTCAACTGGCTCCACACACTAGACGAGGCAGCCCCCTTCTAGACGCTTCTGGAACATTCTAGAACATTCTAAGACCATTCTAAGACCTTTCTAGAGTGTTCTATAAACGATCAATGTCCAAATACGAACACAATATGATGATATTCAACTGGCTCCACACACTAGACGAGGCAGCCCCCTTCTAGACGCTTCTGGAACATTCTCGAAGGTTCTAAGACCTTTCTAGAGTGTTCTATAAACGATCAATGTCCAAATACAAACGCAACATGATGATATTCAACTGGCTCCACACACTTGACGAGGCAGCCCCCTTCTAGACGCTTCTGGAACATTCTAGAACATTCTAGAACGCCCTAAGACCATTCTAGAGTGTTCTACAATGTTCAAATACGAACGCAATATGATGATATTCAACTGGCTCCACACGCTAGACGAGGCAGCCCCCTTCTAGACGCTTCTGGAACATTCTAGAACATTCTAGAAGGTTCTAAGACCTTTCTAGAGTGTTCTATAAACGATCAATGTCCAAATACGAACACAATATGATGATATTCAACTGGCTCCACACACTAGACGAGGCAGCCCCCTTCTAGACGCTTCTGGAACATTCTAGAACATTCTAGAAGGTTCTAAGACCTTTCTAGAGTGTTCTATAAACGACCACTGTCCAAATACAAACGCAACATGATGATATTCAACTGGCTCTACACACTAGATGAGGCAGCCCCCTTCTAGACGCTTCTGGAACATTCTAGAACATTCTAGAAGGTACTAAGACCATTCTAGAGTGTTTTATAAACGATCAATGTCCAAATACGAACGCAACATGATGATATTCAACTGGCTCCACACACTAGACGAGGCAGCCCCCTTCTAGACGCTTCTGGAACATTCTAGAACATTCTAGAAGGTTCTAAGACCATTCTACAGTGTTCTATAAACGATCAATGTCCAAATACGAACGAAACATGATGATATTCAACTGGCTCCACACACTAGACGAGGCAGCCCCCTTCTAGACGCTTCTGGAACATTCTAGAACATTCTAGAACGCTCTAAGATCATTCTAGAGTGATTCACCTCACAACCCACACGATAGAAGAAGATTGAAGAAAAACACATCAAAAATTGATTTTCAAAGGGGCGCTCACGTAGTTTTCAATATAAAGCGAGGTTATGGTTATAGAATCTTTGACCAATAAAAAAAGGCTAAAAATGGTATTGTCAGCGTTAAAAAATGTTATAGTTTATAAAAAAATAAAACATACTCACTTCCTACTATTTTAGCCTACCCCTTTTGGTCTGAGTAACTTTAAATAATAGTGAAAAAAGAACTTATTAAGAAAAAAAAAGATTATAGATTATGGAATGTCAAAATAAATGTTATATGAAGTTCTAGATAGGCATATTATTGTCATAACTTATTCTATGCCCGGCATAACTTAATATGACGGCATATAAATATGTATACAGTCATCAAAAATATTATATAAAATGAGATTAAAGTATTATGCAACATTCTACAGCGGAATATTATCGCCATAAATAATTCTAGTTCGGCATAATTTAATACGACGGCATATAAATATTTGATCAGTCATGAAAAATATTAAAAAAATGTCATTAAAGTAATATGCGACGTTATAAAAAGTATATTATATTAACTTACTCTAAGGTGGCATAACTTAATATGACGGCATATAATTTTTTATACCCTCATAACAAAGATTATAAACAGGCATTAAAGTATTATGCGACATTGTAAAGAGCGTATTATCGTCATAACTTATTCTAAGGTGGCATAACTTAATATGACGGCATTTAAAAATTGTTCAATATTTATTGGTGGAGCCAACTGTGTTATTGAAACTTCACTTAGCTGCGAACATTCCAAAATGTATTATTTTTTTTGTATATTTAAATGTATGGCGATTTTTTTTCAAGAATCATACATTAAACGATAATTATAAGCATATCTGTGTTTAAAAAAAGTTGTATATAGGATAATATGGAGTTAAAAGTGTTAAAAAATAATGCAAAATTCGAATAATATTGCTCGTAAGGAAACTAACTGTTGATTTCAGTACACCCTAATTTTATTTTAAGTTATACCTGTCATTTTCTTATCCGCCGAAAAGGAAAGGGACGGGTAATCCACAGGCATAAAATTTATGGAACACATGTAAATTTTAGGCAGACAAAACAACTCTCTCAAAATTTTACATTGGCCAATCATCATCAATTTAAGAGCCACGCTCTTGTCGGTGTAGCATTTTCCATTCCAGTCTATCAAAGGCCAATTCCTTGACTTCCCTATAAGATACGACGTTAACTTTTTCTTTAATCTGTTCCATGTAAGCTCTTCTGGTCTTCCCCTTCCTCTCTTTCACAAATGAGAATGGGTTACAAATGAGGAAGTGCTAGTAAGACTAAGGGAAAAAAAGACAAATACTGAGAATTATTGAGGACAGAAGAGGCAAGATGATTGGACACCTAATAAGACACGACGAATTTATTAAAAACATAGAAGGAAAGCTAGAAGGAAAGAGAGGACATTGGCCAATAACCCGAGAAAATTAAAGACCGAGATGCCTATTTGATTCGCCAGGATTATTTATTAAAGTTAGCAGCTGTCAATCATCCGTCCCTTTCCTTTCCCGCCGCTAAGAAAATGACAGGTATAACTTAAAATAAAATTAGATGGTCTGTACTTGAATTAGTACCATAATGATAAATTATTACAATGTATAAACTTAAAAGTTGAATAAAATAACTAAACATGACTAAGGGTGGTATTAATAAACGAATCTTAGCTGAGACTGCCCTCAAGATCATGCTCAAGTCTCTGTTTTAATATGAGAACTGTCACATTGACATGATCTTGAGGGCAGTCTCGAAGCTGAGATTAGTTTATTAATGGCCCCGATTCCTGCAGACACCGCCTAATTTTATTCTAAGTTATATCCGTCATTTTCATATCCGTCGAAAAGGAAAGGGACGGATGATTCACAGCTCTTAATTTTAGGAAGAATGAGTAAATGAATAAATAACCCGGGCGAATCAAAAAGGCACGTCGCGTCGCTGGTATGCAATCCGTTTGACGTGCTGTCTACTTAACTTCTTCTTCTTTGCGAGTCGATGGCGATCGATACTAAATTTTTGCTGACCAATAATTGGCCACGCTTACGGCATTGTCAGAGGCTTCGTAAAGGTCTTTAATAGTGCAGGTGTTAGGGCACTTAGGACAGCACAAAAGGTGAGCCATAGTTTGTGGTGATACTCCACACTCGCAATCATCGCAACCATCAACCAGATATCCCCACCTGCAGAGATGTCTACTTAACTGTGTCGGGTTATTGACTGATGTAAAATTTTTAGACGGCTGTTTTAGATTTGTGCATAAAATTTATGCTTGTCGATTACCCGTCCCTTTCCTTCTCGGCGGATAAGAAAATGACAGATATAACTTAAAATTAGATGGTATTTACAGGTATTAGCACCAATACCACCCTAAATTCCCAATTGGGGTAGTCAGATGTACTTCAATCGCAAGATGAACTATTTTGTTTTTCATCACCTCTCTAGCGTTATACCGTGTTCACAGGGTCCGCTTACCTAACCTGAAGATTTGACAGGTCCGCTTTTGTACCGAATCTAAAAATCAATATTGCAATTTGACATTTATTCATAAAAAAGGGACTTTCCAGGCTATGTTTAATATAACTATTATTAAGATAAATTATAAATTGTTATTGGCCCCGATTCCTGCAGACACCGCCTAATTTTATTTTAACTTATATCCGTCATTTTCATATCCGTCGAAAAGGAAAGGGACGGATGATTCACAGCTCTTAATTTTAGGAAGAATGAGTAAATGAATGAATAACCCGGGCGAATCAAAAGGTACGTCGCTGGTATGCAATCCGTTTGACGTGCTGTCTACTTAACTGTGTCGGGTTATTGACGGATGTAAAATTTTTAGACGGTTGGTTTAGATTTGTGCTTAAAATTGACGTGTGTTCCATAAATTTTATGCTTGTCGATTACCCGTCCCTTTCCTTTTCGGCGGATAAGAAAATGACAGATATAACTTAAAATAAAATTAGATGGTATTTACAGGAATTAGCACCATTAACAAAATATGATTGTGTACAGAAATAAATTTTACAACATTTCCTTACGAGGAGCTCGGTGGCGCAGCGGTAAACGCGCTCGGTCTGCGATTGTTGAAGTTAAGCAACTTTCACAAAGGCCGGTCATAGGATGGGTGACCACAAAAAAAAGTTTTCATCTCGAGCTCCTCCGTGCTTCGGAAGGCACGTTAAGCCGTTGGTCCCGGCTGCATTAGCAGTCGTTAATAACCACCAATCCGCACTGGGCCCGCGTGGTGGTTTAAGGCCCGATCTCCCTATCCATCCATAGGGAAGGCCCGTGCCCCAGCAGTGGGGACGTTAATGGGCTGATGATGATGACTATATTTCCTTATTAAAATGTTAATATAGATGGCGCTGACCAAACAGAAGCATATATAAAAATAATTGTCGCTTGACATTTGGATCAGATTATGTATAGAATTATGTTGCTACCTGTATTGCTTCTCTTTATTTTGATCAGAGTAATAATCGTTGGAAGATGTAATTGTGCCTGGGTGTAATAACAAGGGTCATCATTTATGCCCAAAAACAAAGATAAAAGATGCATATGTCTGTTATCCATGAAGGTTAAACGAAGGATTTTTTTACAGCGCTATCTATACTTTTCTTGGGGAGCCTGGAAATTCCCTCAAATAAAAAGCAATTTTGCTTTTTAGATGAATTGCTTCAATGTAGCTGCTTTAACCTCTGTTATGTTTGCAATTCACGCTACATACCTTTTGGGGTCAGACAGAAAGTTAAGATATATTTTTTGTATAATTTATAGATCATCGAGTTCCTAAGTTATATTTTTTTTAATTATACTTTTTTATTGTTTTTAAGGCTTAGAGCTTAATTTAAAGTTTATGATGTATAAAATTAAGTTAGCGGCTCGAACTAGGATTTGTCTTAACTGGTTGTTTTGTACATTGTTTTAAGTTTACGCGGTTATTATCATAATTAAAACACATAATAACGGGTTCTTACCGCTTTTAAAGTAGGGATATGAGACTCCCGATATTTCGACACTTGTTGCAAGTGCCATGCGTGTCGAAATATCGGGAGTCTCATATCCCTACTTTAAACGTGGTAAGAACCCGTTATTAGGTGTTTTCATTTTGGTTGTTTTCTTATTCAAATACAAAAATATCTTTATTCAGTAGGTAACATAGTTACACTTTGAATCGTCATTTTTAACATAACGAACGTCTCATCCGCCTAAAACTACTGCAGCTTCTCACAGCCTGTATAGCCGGGGAAAAGAAGCTGCTAGAAAAACCTCGGCACAGGGCCCTAAACGTTCTTATTTAAGTCAAATAATACTGTTATACAATTTAGTAATTCGGCTACCTAATATCAGTTCACAGACAGCTAATCCCATGCATTCATATATTCTAGATAATCACTAACCTTATAATAACCTTTTTTACAAAGTTTCTGTTTAATTACTGTCTTAAAAGTGTTCAAAACTTATCTTGCCTTGTATACATACGGTCACGAGTACTAATATGTATACACTTTCACATTAACTTTTTTGACAAATTGAACTGTAAGTCTTACTAAATGTCAAATATGTTAGTGCGACAGAGTCCTAAAGTGGGTTACATTATATTGCTCATGACTGTACATAAGATCACCTTATGTTATCTTACCTTACATACATACATAAACTCACGCCTATTTCCTATTAGGGTAGGCAGATACCACGGAATTCCACTTTAAACAGTACTTATTAAAAAAAAATATATATATATATTTTTATGACTATGTCCGACACGCTCTTGACTGTCTTTTTTTTATAAAATAACAAACTAGTTTGGATTATTTCTAGTCGCGCCATAAATAAGTTTTGCCAGAAGATCTGCATTTAGATATATACAGGGTGTTAGTGACATCGTAACGAAAACTTTGAGGGGTGATTCAGACCATGATTCTGAGTTCATATCAAGTGGAATTTCTTGTCGGAAAATTCATGAAAATGTTTTTGTTTTTTTTAATCATTTTCCGTTCCATACTTTTGCGATGGATTCCACTTGATATCAACTCAGAATCATGGTCTGAATCATGCCTCAAAGTTTTCGTTACGATGTCACTAACAGCCTGTATATTTTTTTAATTTTTAGTATTTTTGAATCTCATGCATAGATCTCGTATAAAAAATAGACAACCAATCTCTGTGAAAGTGTCCGTGGCGCATCTTGTCACAAGTGACGGCGTGTAACGACATTGTACGGTCACGAATACTAATATGTATACACTTTGAAACCATGTCACATTAACTTTTTCAACAAATTAAATCGTAAGTCTCATTAAATGTCAAATATGATAGTGCGACAGGGTTCTAAAGTGGGTACATGATATTGCTCACGACTGTACAACCGGTATTGTACTTTATTTGAACGGCCATAACATCTCATGCTATCTAAGTAACTTAATGTATACGTATTTACAACACATTTCGGACGATTTTTTAGAAAATCTCCTTAGCGACCACAGTGTCCATCTTATAATAGGAATTCTGTCATCTGTCTAGAAGAAAGACGATCCATGCTTCAGAAGGCATGTTACGCCGTTGGTCCCGGTTACTACTTACTGATTTAAGTACGTAGTCGTTGCATGAGTCACTTCAGGGGCCTTGGCGGCTCAATGGTAACCCCAACACCGAAAAGAAGAATGTATCTATATAACTTAATGTATACGTATTTACAACACGGTTCGGACGCCCTTTTGAAAAACTTAGCGATTGTGTGTCTATTTGTTTATAGTATGTCAGTGATCTCATGCAATAGTATTATAATTTAAGTTATTTTGACGATACTTGTAATATTGCTTCTGCTTTCACCAATGAGGGACTTTCCAATCGGCGTTCCCCAAAAACACGATAGATGGCGTTGTTAAGGTTTTTCTTCGTTTAAACTTCTAGTTTCACGGATAACAGACATATGCATCTTTTATCTTTGTTTTTGGGTATAAATGATGACCCTTTTTATCACACCAAGGTACGGTCACGAGCATTAATATGTATACACTTTGGTACCTAATCTAATCTAGCCTACAAGATCCCACTGCTGGGCAAAGGCCTCCCCTTCCTCTTTCCATTTTTCGCGGTCCTGTGCGTATTCCGGCCAGTCCCTCCGACAAGCGTCCAAGTCGTCACGCCATCTCTTTCGAGGTCTGCCACGACTTTGGTACCATGTCACATTAACTTTTTTGACAAATTGAACTGTAAGTCTCACTAAATGTCAAATATGTTAGTGCGACAGAGTCCTAAAGTGGGTACATTATATTGCTCATGACTGTACATTACAATTTCCATCCGTTATTATTCTGAACAAAATAAAGAGTAGCAATAAAGTAGCAACATCATTATATACATAATATTATTATATTATTTTTGTTTATTATTATACATATTTTATATAAACCTAATTGCTTGATATTTGGAGAAGCATATGCTTCTGCCATTACATTTTTTAATAATTATGTACCCCAGCAATGAGAAAATAGGTAATTATAATTGTCACGTTAAAAGTAAACAACGCCATCTATCGTATGTTTTTGATACAAGAAAAAGTTGAAGTGTGAACTATTTCCTTTCGGAGCAGTTTACCAGACTCTCAACTACCCAGATTCGCAACTCACCAGATTTTGTACTACCAAACCCAGAAATGCATAAGTATTTATTTGTATCGCGCTCACTTGTCCCTTCCAAACTCTTTCTTCTATCCCGTGGCTTACCACGACCTTTCCATGTCAGTATACTTAATTAGGATGTATTTATAATGTGAAAATAAAGAATTATGAACACGTGTATTATTTATTTAATCACCTTCATCCTTCATGTCGTTTCGGGTTAGGCAGAAGGTTGGATATTGCTTCTGCAATATAGGGACGATGTGGATAAAAACTGCCTATTTCTCCCACCAGGTGTCGCTACTGTTGAGTGTCTCACGATCCGGAGGCCCCGGGTTCGAATCCCGGTGGGGACATATCAGAAAAACCACTTTGTGATCCCTAGTTGGGTTAGGATATTACAGGTGACCTGATTGTCCGAAAGTAAGATGATCCGTGCTTCGGAAAGCACGTTAAGGCGTAGGTACCGGTTAATACTTACTGATGTAAGTAAGTAGTCGTTACATGAGCCATGCCAGGGGGTCTTTGGCGGCTCAATAGTGACCCTGACACCAGGGTTGATGAGGCTGGTATTCCATCTCACAACCCACACGATAAGAAAAAGACCCTTCTTCCCCACCGCACTACCAAGCCGCACTACCAGTTGTGCCGTGGGGAATATTTATTCCCTTCTGCACTACCAGCCAGTAGTGTCGTAGGGAATTTAGAATTTCAAAACACCCTTATTCCCTTCAACACTACTCTATTAATTTACTAATATGTAATACCAATGCGTGGATGAGAAACGAATATAATATTACTTCTTTGAAATCATTTCAGTCTCCTTGTATTTTCGAGTATAAGAAAATATAAAATCTAAATGCGTGTAAGTGGGTGTGTGTGTGAGTGTATGTGCGTGTGAGAATGTGTGTGTTAGAGTGTGTGTGTGAGTGTATGTGCGTGTGAGAGTGTGCGTGTGTGAGAGCGTGTGCGTGTGTGAGAGCGTGTGCGTGTGTGAGAGCGTGTGTGTGTGTGAGAGCGTGTGTGTGTGTGTGAGAGCGTGTGTGTGTGTGAGAGCGTGTGTGTGTGTGTGTGAGAGCGTGTGTGTGTGTGAGAGCGTGTGTGTGTGTGTGAGAGCGTGTGTGTGTGTGAGAGCGTGTGTGTGTGTGTGAGAGCGTGTGTGTGTGTGTGTGAGAGCGTGTGTGTGTGTGTGAGAGCGCGTGTGTGTGTGTGAGAGCGTGTGTGTGTGTGAGAGCGTGTGTGTGTGTGAGAGCGTGTGTGTGTGTGAGAGCGTGTGTGTGTGTGAGAGCGTGTGTGTGTGTGTGAGAGCGTGTGTGTGTGTGAGAGCGTGTGTGTGTGTGAGAGCGTGTGTGTGTGTGTGAGAGCGTGTGTGTGTGTGTGAGAGCGTGTGTGTGTGTGAGAGCGTGTGTGTGTGTGAGAGCGTGTGTGTGTGAGAGCGTGTGTGTGTGTGAGAGCGTGTGTGTGTGTGAGAGCGTGTGTGTGTGTGAGAGCGTGTGTGTGTGTGAGAGCGTGTGTGTGTGTGAGAGCGTGTGTGTGTGTGAGAGCGTGCGTGTGTGTGTGTGAGAAAGAGTGTGTGTGTGTGTGTGAGAAAGAGAGAGTGTGTGTGTGTGTCAGTCGGTAATTAACCTCACAACCCAAACGAGAATACAAAGGACTAGGTATTTTATTTAAAGACGTAAAAATGAGTAGCATTCATGATTTATTCAACTGTTCATTCAAAAGAACATAAATCGTTCGGTCCTCAGAGAAAATATAGACGTTAGTTGCCTATAGGTATACCCTGGACACTTCATACAAAACACCTCGTTTTACACAGACACAACATTGACGTTAACTACACGCGCAGCTGTGTGTGTGACGTCTGAAGCCCATACGAGACTAAACTAAGACTGAGGGCGGGGAGCGGAGAGTTTCCGTTCTAACAGCATTCTCCCGTTTTTAACAGGGTCCGCTTACCTAACCTGAAGATTTAGAATAGAATAGAAATAGTTTATTATGAAAGGACGCCACACACAAAAAAAAGACAACAACATCATATCAAATTTCCACTAAAACAATTACAAAAAAGCAAGACGGATGTTAGTCGAAATGATCATAAGGTGGTGGTGGACGTCCTGAGATAAAATGGCCTCAGCACAAGCCGCGGCGTGAACCACGGCGCTGATATTATTGGACCCTATTGGGTGACGCACGAACATCGTGCTCCATAAACATGTGTTAATAGTGTACATACAGTCGTTATAATATTTGACAGGTCCGGATTTTTATAGAAGCTACTGCCTGTCTGACCTTCCAACCCGCGAAGGGAAAACCAGCCCAATGCAGGTTAGGTCACATACCTCGGAAGATCCGGTTTTGACCAGAAGCGACTGCCTGTCTGACCTTCCAACCCGCGAAGGGAAAACCAGCCCAATGCAGGTAGGTCACACACCTCCGAAAATGCATTTCTCGGGAATGTGGGTTTCCTCACGATGTTTTCCGATATTATAAGTTGTATTACTTTATTCCATGTTTTGAGACCAGACCTCGACGCTAAACGTGATGAGTTGAAGGCCCGTCCCCTTGCCGCTATTCATTATAATTACCAAAACGGTGTGCGCACGTGTCCTCACTGTGCGCGGGACTTCACTGTAAAGATAGGCTACATAAGCCATCTTCGGGCGCATCAGGGTCGTGCCGACTAGGAGTCGAAGTGGTCGCCATGGTCGAAATCGGTCAGAGATCATCATCATCAACCTTGACACCAGAGTTACAGCAACCAAAGACACAAATAAAAAAACAAGAACCGATTGTTCATGTACGGCAGAGGGGAACGCATGCGCTTGGCAACTACCGTCTATAATTCCTAAGGTTACAACTACTATCGTTACAAATAAATATACTTAATCGTATAAATTCCATTACATCGGTTTAATTTGAGGGTCCGGCAAGAGGTGTCTGCAGGAATCGGAGCCACGGAGTTGCATGAGACCTCCCTGACTTGGCGATAATCCCTTAAGTGGCGGCGGCGGCGGCGCCCGCGGCGCTAGCAGCGCTGGCTGCGCTTGCGGCGCTGTCATCCCCTTCGCCCCCCACGTGCCCCGCTATCCCTAGGGCCGCCAGACAGCACGCAAAAGCCGCGCAGCAACCTGTAAAAAAAACACACATTTAGCCCGGCCAGCGTGGTCGACAATTTCCCTCAATCAGCGCTTATCGCTGTCTACACACTAGGGTCGATTAATTCTTTCAAATATTTTTTCTCTCAGACGACGCCCTGAGCCGAGGATCGCGCCCAACTGGGCACCCTCAGGCCTGTTGTCTTAAACGTTGTACCGGGTGAGAGACTTAAGCGCTCCCCATTTGTCCAGCCAAGTATTTAATGCCATCTGCGCCAAATCTACAATAAGTCACGTCAAAAGTTCTAACCGGCCAGAACGAGGTGTAGCCGCACTTCGGGTATTAACCGTATCATAATACACTTTTAGAGGAGCTCGGTGGCGCAGCGGTAAACGCGCTCGGTCTGCGATTGTTGAAGTTAAGCAACTTTCGCAAAGGTCGGTCATTGGATGGGTGACCACAAAAAAAAAGTTTTCATCTCGAGCTCCTCCGTGCTTCGGAAGGCACGTTAAGCCGTTGGTCCCGGCTGCATTAGCAGTCGTTAATAACCACTAATCCGCACTGGGCCCGCCGTGGTGGTTTAAGGCCTGATCTCCCTATCCATCCATAGGGAAGGCCCGTGGCTCAGCAGTGGGGACGTTAATGGGCTGATGATGATGATACACTGTTCATGTTTATGGTGGACGTACCAGCGCAAGATGCACAGCATGTTGGACAGCATCTGGCACAGCAACCCTTCCGCTGCTCTTCTTGCGGTTCCTGTTCTGCATTCAAACGAGAATCAAATCACTTTCAGCCCCAGGAATAGAATAGAATAGAAGGTTACTTTAAGCATTTACATAAATTAAGATTAACAATTTGTGACTAGTACTGCCCAGGGAAATGGGACTGACTCAGCATATTGTTGCTAAGAATATGGTAGGAGTACCCACTCTCACAAACACTGATATTCTGCCAGTACCCAAATTACGCTTATCAATTAGTAATAAATGAATTGAACGTAACAGCCTCGGTGGTCTAGTGGTTAGAGCGTTAGGCTCACGATCTGGAGGTCCGGGCTCGATTCCCGATGGGGACATTGTCGAAATCACATTGTGAGACTGTCCTTTGTTTAGTAAAGACTTTTCAGGCTTGAATCACCTGATTGTCCGAAAAAGTCAGATGATCGGAGGGCACGTTAAGCTGTTAGTCCCGGCTATTAACCGTAAAAACACCCCCACCAACTCGCAGTGGAGCAGCGTGGTGGAGTATGCTCCATACCCCCTCCGGTTGATTGAGGAGAGGCCTGTGCCCAGCAGTGGGACGTATATAGGCTGTTTATTATGTATGTTGTATTGATGTAAAGCTCAAACAATGTAAGAATATGAATTCTGTGGTTATTACGATAGTATCCCTGCGGTGGTGGTCCATACTGTGGTGGCCCATACTGTGGTTGCTGTGGACCGTATTGCTGACCATACTGCGGCTGCCCATACCCATACTGAGGCTGTTGCTGCGGAGGGGCATACTGTAATCATACAAGACAGTTCCATGATTCGTGAACATCAGAATGACTGCCCAAAGTGACAGATCAGCTTTAAAATATTGTAGCAGAGTACAAACTCTGCACATACTGGTCTTTCGTTCTGACTGTCATCATTTTAAATTACGAAATTCTCATTCCATTCCGAATTTCCTTTCATTTTACTCGCTTTTGACTCACTGCATCCCCGACCTTCATAAAAACAACAAGTGTATTATACTGTTTAGGGCCGTGTCCTCTAATTCTTGATTCTTTTGTGAACTATGTATATTCCTATCCTGTTTGTGAAGTGTTTTTATAAACTGTATTATATTCCTGCTTGCTTCTAATTTATCATCGTTATCACCAATCACTCCCCTACTCTGCCGGCACGTCGGGATACCATATCCTCACCACCCACAATATGGATAGTATTTAACTTCACCCTCGGCACCCTCAGGCCTGTTGTCTTAAACGTACCGGGTGAGAGCCTTCAGCGCTCCCCATTTGTCCGGTTAATGCCATCTGCGGCGAATCTACAAAAAGTCACGCCAAAAAAAAGCTCTCCAGAGTACAGTGGGAGTTGGTGGAGCTGTGTGGGAAAAGATTAAGATACTTAAACTATACCTACCCCTTGCTGTTGTTGAGGATATGTATGGGCCTGTAAAAAAAAAATCGAATTTACATACGCACATACAAAAAATTAAAAATAAAGGGGGAGCTCGGTGGCGCAGCGGTAAACGCGCTCGGTCCGCGATTGTTGAAGTTAAGCAACTTTCGCAGCGGTCATAGGATGGGTGACCACAAAAGATTTTCATCTCGAGCTCCTCCGTGCTTCGGAAGGCACGTTAAGCCGTTGGTCCCGGCTGCATTAGCAGTCGTTAATAACCACCAATCCGCACTGGGCCCGCGTGGTGGTTTAAGGCCCGATCTCCCTATCCATCCATAAGGAAGGCCCGTGCCCCAGCAGTGGGGACGTTAATGGGCTGATGATGATGATGATGATTATCCGTATTTTTGTAATTGCACTTCATTTTATTGTCTATTGTCATTGTATTTTTGTAAGTTTGTGCAATAAAGATTATTATTATTATTATTAATTCGATCGGAAGATTCATTCAAAACTTTAGTTTTTATTATTTCTTTCCATTTCCATACTTTTTATTTTATTTTATTTATTATTATTAAGCCTTAAGACACAACATTTTGTCTGCAGGATCACAGTCTCGCTCACTTGGTTAAATTACAATAATTAAGAATTAAAAAATAGGTAAGTAAGTAAGTACGTGCTAAATTAAATCTAATAAATATTTTTTTAACTTATTTTCAAACATTTTTGGCTCATTTTTAATGTTCTCAGGCAAACTGTTGATGAGATAAGGTATACGCTTACTTAGGGTCCTATCCCCATAATAATTGTATACTCTCGGAACAACCAGTTTGCCTGAGGCCATTGATCTAGTATTATACTTATTAACTATTATATTAATTTCCGACAGGTAATTCCACTTAGAAGTAAAAAGGGAAGAGAGGATGAGGTAGACCAAGGAGAACATTTATGAAACAAATAAAAGAGAAGGTGCAGGTGTCGTATCAGGAGGTGAAGGATTTGGCGGGAAGAAGAGAGGGTTACTCCATCTGGCGATTACTCCGCCGAAAAGAGCGCAGCTCTTAAATAGAGAGAGAGAAATCAACTCAGTATCATGACCTGAACCATCCCCCTCAGTATTCGTTACGATGTCACCTACGTCGATTAATTCTTTCAAATGTTATCCTCTCAGACGCCCTGAGCCGAGGTTCGCGCCCAACTGGGCACCCTCAGGCCTTTAGTCCTAAATTGTATACCGGGTGAGATCCCTCAGCGCTTCCCATTTGTCCTGCCAAGTGTTAAATCTACAATACTAATACTCTGTAGAAACCAAACAAAAATAGGTACTTACATACATATTTAAATATGAAAATGTATCGAAATATCTATTTAAAAGAAATTGTTAAAAATTGTATTTTCGCGTTATAGTTCGCGTTACACAATAGTTTATTTTGTGGTCACATTGTTATTGTAATTTTGTAAGCTAATATTCTTCTTTTAAACAAATAATTGTCTCCCAAAGCAAATGTCTCCTATCAGTGTATTAATTATGACAATTCTGTCAACTAAGAATGAGTATTTAGTATTTAAGTCATAATTTTAGTCATTAAAGAGTTTAATGATCTTAAATCTACCTCTGTGGTTTAGTGGTGGGTTGACTCACGATCTAGCGGTCCTAGGTTCGATTCCCGTGCCGATTGTATTACATATCTCTCTCTTATTCGTTTTTTATCGCACCTACATAGTGGCCATGTTCAAATAGTTCGATAAGACCCTAGCGATAAGCGCTGATTAAGGGAAATCGTCGACCACGTCGGCGGGGTGTGGCCGCCTCTATGGCTAGAGTAATCGGGTCGGCGGGATCTCAGAGGGCTGGATCGTACTTTTCAGTACCGTTCCTAAACGGGATGTATTCGGAAGCCGCAACCGTGTCATCCGCCGGCCGGCTGGCGTCGGCCGAATCATAAAGACGGAGCGATGTTCTTTGCTTGCTAAATCTTCTTTGCTTGTCCATAACAAGGCGTTACTGTCACCATGAAAACAGAAGAATACCTACCACTATGCTCATAAGTGACAGCTAGGTGACAGCTAACATTTCAAGGTTAGCCTTGCTGACGTCATCCCACTCTGCGTTGCCATTTCGTAAAAAATATAAATTACCAACGACCATCGTTTTTATATTTACTTTGCAAGGAAAATTTGAATTTTTTTTACAGTTTTAATGATTTTTATGTATGTGACAAGTAATAGTAATTAAGTTTTTTTTTGACGTGACTCGATAGATATCGGAAAAATGCGAGCGCTGAAGGCTCTCACCCGGTACAACGTTTAAGACAACAGGCTTGAGGGTGCCCAGTTGGGCGCGAACCTCGGCTCAGGGCGTCGTCTGAGAGGAAAACATTATTTGAAAGAATTAATCGACCCTAGTGTGTCGTTAGCGATAAGCGCTGATTGAGGGAATTAATTAAGTAAGTACACTAGTCAATTATTCACTTAATTTTCAATAATATTTATGTCCTTGGAATGTTGGAGATATACCAATTTCATGGTAAGTAACACATACGTCATCAATAAGCTATCAATGGCGGCTTGTCATAGGATTGAGCATACCAGTAGGCTCTGCACGGCAACCAAAATTATATCGAGTCCTTCGACCAATAGCCGTTTGACGTCCATCTACGTAGATAGCATTCGTATCGTTTATTGGTCCAAGCGCTCGATATACAGGGTGTTAGTGACATCGTAACGAAAACTTTGAGGGATGATTCAGGCCATGATTCTGAGTTGATATCAAGTGGAATTTTCCGTCGCAAAAGTATGGAACGAAAAATAACTTAAATAAGCTCTAAAATTTTCATGACTTATCTGACAGGAAATTCCACTTGATATCGACTCAGAATCATGGTCTGAATCATCCCTCTGAGTATTCGTTACGATGTCACTAACACCCTGTATATGTAATTGGGTCGTGTACTAGGTTCAAAATAAATTATGGAATTCTGATAACTAAATAAAGACACATCTAAAACTAACGAAATCCATTTTATTTTCTCTATTTAACTTATTTTGAATTTTAATCAAGAAAAACGTACTTACTTAACAATAAGTCCGACATTTTGTCACATTTTTCTATGTCAGTGTGCTTTTAATATAAAATCCATAGCAAGTAATTTCATGTTTTGACGTTTAGTAAAAAGTAACTAATTGACTAGTTGGAAACTATCAGTGTCACGCCGCGCGCGACACGGTTGTTATGCAGACCCGGATGGTCTTCTTAGGTATACCATGGACTGAGCGATCTTCTTTGCTTGTCCATGACAACGCGTCACTGTCAGAATGTTTCACCTCCCGAAGTGACTTTTGGAAAACAAATAAAAATAACAAAATTTCACGTAAATATTAGAAGAATTGCCGAGCTAAATAGAGAATGCTGTAAAAATGTTGTGCAAAATCACGCCGCCGCTGATGAAAATTAAGAGTTTCTATTTTAGAAGAAAATAATAAGAAATAATGGGTCCTGTACCGCCTCCTGTAAGAAATAATAACATTACGAAAAGTTGACAATTACTTCCGCACAACCCAGGAAGAGGAAATGACTGAAAACCAGCGCTGGATGGCGCCATAGCATGGCTCCATCGCAGCACAAGCTGAACCATTTCCTTTTGCCCGTATTCGTAATATTCATAATTCATCATCACCAGCCCATTAACGTCCCCACTGCTGGGGCACGGGCCTTCCCTATGGATGGATAGGGAGATCGGGCCTTATTCAAATTCAATTCAAATTCAAAAATTCAAATCTTCTTCTTCTTCTATCGTGTGGGTTTTGAGGCGAATTACTAACCTCATCAACCCGTTGATCCCGGTTACTACTTACTGTGTAAGTACGTAGTCGTTATAAATGAGTCATGTCAGGGGCCTTTGGCGGCTCAATAGTAACCCTGACACCAGGGTTGATGAGGTTAGTAAAATTCAAATTCAAAAATATCTTTATTCAGTAGGTAACATAGTTACACTTTGAATCGTCAATTTTTACATATCGAACGTCTCATCCGCCTAAAACTACTGCAGAAACTTCCGAAGCACGGAGGAGCTCGAGATGGAAATTTTTTGTTTTTCTGTGGTCACCCTTCCTATGACTGGCATTTGCGAAAGTTGCTTAACTTCAACAATCGCAGACTGAGCGCGTTTACCGCTGCACCACCGAGCTCCTCAGCTCCTAAATTCATAATTACCTAGTTCTTATAGCAAATGTAAATTGTTACTGGCAATAAATTTATTTTAAGTATTCTTATTCTTACAAAATAAAGTTCACCTAGCTGTTACCACCACGGAACAGAAGAAAAAGGTTGGAAAAGCTCAGTGACCGCGAAACGCACGCTATAAATATAGAGGCAGCCAATCAGCTCGCGACACCAAACACTTCAGGGCCCCGATACCGACCCCGCCGGCGTGGTCGACGATTACCCTCATTCAGCGCTTATCGCTATCGACCCACTAGGGTCGATTAATTCTTTCAAATATTTTTCCTCTCAGACGACGCCCTGAGCCGAGGTTCGCGCCCGACTGGGCACCCTCAGGCCTGTTGTCTTAAACGTTGTACCGGGTGAGAGCTTTCATCGCTCCCCATTTGTCCGGCCAAGTAGTTAATGCCATCTGCGGCAAATCTACAATAAGTCACGTCAAAAAATAAAATAAAAGCTATAAAATTATGAGCAAATAGTTCACGAGAATACTTAAACTTTGCTCTCCACTCGTCTGCAAACTTTATGACACACGAAGCTCGCCGATAGGTAGTATATTAAAAGGTCGTTGTGTGCAATCTAGAGGTCCGGGTTCGATTCCCGATGGGGACATTGTCGAAATCACTTTGTGAGACTGTCCTTTGTTTCGTAAGGACTTTTTAGGCTTGAATGACCTGATTGTCCGAAAAAAGTAAGATGATTCCGTGCTTCGGAGGGCACGTTAAGCCGTTGGTCCCGGTACTACTTACTGGTGTAAGTAAGTCGTTACATGAGCCATATCAGGGGCTTTTGGCGGCTCAATAGTAACCCTGACACCAGGGTTGATGAGGTTGGTACTCCACCTCACAACCCACACGATAGAAGAAGACCCATATACAGGGTGTTAGCGACATTATTTCGGACAATCTGGTGATCAGCCAGTAATGTCCTAGCCAAACTAGGGACCACAAAGTAATTTGTGTGATATGTCCCCACCGGGAATCGAACCCGGGACCTCCGGATCGTGAGCCCAATGCTCAACCACAGGACCACGGATATATATAGATTTATAGTATTTGTGTTTCAGGATGTACTTCCGATTGTCCTACATATTCCTGGCGGTTTAAATCCAGAAAGAACCATCTTCATTGAAGGTGAAATACATATAGATGCAAGTTGGTAAGTGCACCAGCTTCATCAGCCATACGACGCCCACTGCTGGGCATAAGCCTCCCCCGAGGATCTCCACGACGATCGGTCCTGTGCTGCCCGCATAAGTTTCATTTCTGTATAAATACTTTAATTTAGTATTGATTTACTTACCTATTTATCAAATGATTGTGACTAATTTGTAACAATTCCGGGTCTGGAATTCAGATAACTGATACTTGCTGTAGGACACCTAGGGTGGTATTAATAAACGAATCTCAGCTGAGATCATGCTCAAGTCTCTGTTTTTATATGAGAACTGTCATATTGACATGATCTTGAGGGCAGTCTTGAAGCTGAAAGTAGTTTATTAATACCACCCCTAGGTGGTGGCAGCATGTCACAGACAAGCGCCATCTAGCGAAAACGGTGTGTAACAATTGACAACATTTCAAATTTTTAAGCCGTGGTTTTTTTGTGCTATTTCGAAAGTACTTGTTTAAATAGAAGACACGTATTTTTTCTTTTCAAGATTTTTCCACTAGAAGTTACAAAAAATATTTTTTGAGAATTGGATTCTGCCATTGATAGAATGAAGGCAGTATAATGTAATGTACCTTTGCATGCGTATTTAAAACAAGTCGCAAACAAAGTGTCATGTTATGTATGACATTTACTTTTTTTATAATTTTTATGTAAAGGTCTGAACTTATTATGCCTTCCTCTTCTGACCTCGTGGATTTTTCAATATATTTCTATTATTACTGAATTAAAAAATCTGAAAAAATGTGTTTTGTGTAAATCATAGAAATATCTCGAAATGGTTTTCGATTTAAGGCACCTTAGTAAAAATGAAATGTTGTCAATTTAGCCAGCTGGCCACATATTTTATCATAAAAGAATAGGAACAAAATGGAGTAGCAAGAATAGAATTGAATAAGGAATAATACTACGTATAGAACGGCAACTCTCCGCTCCCCACCAGCGGCTGATCTAAATTTACCTCACCCCTTTGGCGGCTTAATAATAACCCTGAGGGTTGATGAGGTTGGTAATCCACCTATAACGGACATATTGCGCAGCGGCTCGTAATAATAGGCAATAAAACGAAATACTTAATAAGAGATAATCCAAAATATAATGTAATAAGTATATAAAATATAACAGCAAGGGAGCAAAAAGTCAAAAACAGAACAAAAAACGTATTAAAAAATAAAACATACTTAAATAGAAATAGAAATAGAAATGTTTTATTGCGACCATGTGTTCGTACAAATTGTGGTGTTATAAAAATACAGAAGTAAGTATTATAGTATCAACATGGACCCGGTAAGGGCACTGCAACTGGTAGAGAGGACAACATACTTAATTCCATGACTGGCCGAAGATCAGCCAGTCGCTGCCCAACTGAAGAGTTCGCGACACTACCTTATAGCCAACACTATAGATTTTTTTTTGACATGACTGATTGTAGATTTGCCGCAGATGGCATAACTACTTGGCCGGACAAATGGGGAGCGCTGAGGGCTCTCACCCGGTACAAAATTTAAGACGACAGGCCTGAAGGTGCCCAGTTGGGCGCGAACCTCGGGTCAGGGCGTCGTCTGAGAGGAAGAATATTTGAAAGAATTAATCGACCCTAGTGGGTCGATAGCGATAAGTGCTGAATGAGAGAAATTGTCGACCACGCCGGCGGGGTCGGTATCGGGGTTCTGAAGTGTTTGTTCTGTCTCTATGGCTAGTGCAATCGGGTCGTCGGGATCGTATATTACGTCCTTCGGACGCCGATACTTTTCAGTACCGTCCCTGAGCGGGATGTATTCGGAAGCCGCAACTACCAGGGGATTTGGGTGGTGCGGAGCAGAATCGAAAAAACCTTTTGAAGCTAATTTGAGCCATTGGACAATGGCAGACCTAGGTCAATGTGCAGATTTTCATTGCGAAGGAACCACGGAGCTCCCGTGGCTTTCCGCATGAAACGATTTTGTATTACCTGTAGACGATGGATTTGAGATTGACTCGCGTGAGCGAAAACTACCTCTGCATAGGTCAATACGCGATAGAAGAGAGGAAGCCTCTGTCTGACTCTCTTTCTCTTTTTGGTTTACAGGTTCTCAATCAGCCTGCAGTGCAGCTCCAGCCTGCGCCATCGGGACAACGTCCCGTTCCACCTGGAGATCAGCTTCAGCGACCGCAACACCACATATAAAGCCACCTCATTCATGTCAGACCAATGGGATGAAGAAACTAGCATTGTCAAATCCAGAGCTCTACAGGAGAAATTAAGAGCTCTTAAAATCGCAACAGATTCTGTCGGGGTCAAAGTTTCGATAGACGCAGTTAATAATGTTAATTATGGACTTAAAACCATTAAAGATGCAGACGAAGGCAAGAAGGAGACGTCTTCTGAGGCTGGTCCGTCTAATGAGAGAAATACCAGTGATAAAGGAGCAAAAGACGTGAAGATTGAGTCGAACTCTGGTCAAACTGGGACAACTAATGATAGCAGAGTTAACAGTTCATCAGATAACGAAAGTCCTAAACAAAATGCAGAGAAAACAGTAAGAGAATCGAGGGTCCACGCTGATGATAATGTCGAAATCAAACGCGACCCAAGAGCTGGTAACACTATTTACGAATGCGAATCGAAAAGTGATAATTCTGTTAAATCTAATAAAATTTATAACGATACTGATAATGAACCTACTCCTGCTGCTACTGAAGATGCAAACAAAATTGGTGTTAAAGGAACAAAGGATACAGACCCCAAAGATAATTTAGACAAATTAGAAGCCAGTGAGATTCAAACGCCGAAACATACGAACTCAAAAGAAGAAGAAAATGAATGTACAGTTTCCTCTTCAAGAGGAAAAACGGTTCCTGAGTCAAGAAAGATCTCAGTCCCGAAAATAAGGGCCACCTTAGGATCTTTCTCTGAAAGGTTAAAAGCGACCAAGTGGGATGATGTTATGGATTCGAAAATATTTCTAAGAATGAAATGCAGGCGCCAAAATTCTCAAGACGCCTCTTTGCTATCAATAGATGCTTCAGATTTTTGCGATGAAGAATTGCACCATTTAGATTTAAGCCGCGGAGACGAGTTCAAAATTGCACTGGAGTGTTTGGAAAACGGATATTTGGTAAGCATTATTAATTGATTATTAAGTACCATTTTTATGTGTCATTTCTTTGTTTGTTTTGTTTTTCCCCGAAGGGTAAGGCAAAGGGAACTATGCCCATACAGCCATGTCTTACGTTTTTTTCTTGATGATTAATGAAATGATGAAAGGTGATGATGATGAAACCTAAGCCCCCACTCTCGGATTAGACTCCTACTCCGAACCCCAAACGAATTAACTCAAAAGTCCGCATAAACTTTCGAGTTATGAAGCGGCTTCTTGGCACGAAGCGAAAATAGGCAGATACACTTTGTTTATTGAATAGTACGATATAATAACACTCGCGAATGTCTTCCGACTAACTTAATGCGATCATTAACCACAAAACACCACTTCGTATTAATTATTTAGATTATTCAATGAAGAAAGCAACTGTCCCGTTCCCGTTTCCCGCCAAAAAGCCTATTAAGTACCATTTTTATGTGTCATTTCTTTGTTTGTTTTGTTTTTCCCCGAAGGGTAAGGCAAAGGGAACTATGCCCATACAGCCATGTCTTACGTTTTTTTTTTCTTGATGATTAACGAAATGATGACAGGCGATGACGATGAATGATTAAACCTAAGCCCCAAACGAATTAACTCAAAAGTACGCATAAACTTTCGAGTTATGAAACGGCTTGTTGGAACGAAGCGAAAATAGATGTATAGGCTGTTTATGTTATGTATGTTAAGAAAAAAAATATATAAGACATGGCTGTATGGGCATAGTTCCCTTTGCCTTGCCCTTCGGGGAAAACAGAAACAAAAAAAATATATTCTATTTTTCAAGGTCACACTGAATGAGGAGCTGTTCTGCGCATACCCTCACAAGACGGACTATAGAAAGGTGCTGTATATGGTGATCGATGGTGACGTGGACCTGGGTGAGGTGGAGGTGGGCGGAGGGGAGGGTCCAGACCGCACGCTCGTCATGGAGCTCTACCAAGCCTGCAAGTGGTCGGTGCGTGATGTCTGTTATACTGGGTGTTAGTGACATCGTAACGAAAACTTTGAGGGATGATTCAGACCATGATTAGATGACCATGATTTAGGCAAATTGTACTGTATTCATGTGTTAATGTATGATTGTTTAAATGTAGTTCTGTGCAATGAAGTATTATTTGATTTGATTTGATGATTCTGAGTTGATATCAAGTGGAATTTTCCGTCGCTCGTCATGGAGCTCTATCAAGCCTGCAAGTGGTCGGTGCGTGATGTCTATTATACTAGGTGTTAGTGACATCGTAACGAAAACTTTGAGGGATGATTCAGACCATGATTAGATGACCATAATTTAGGCAAATTGTACTGTATTCATGTGTTAATGTCTGATTGTTTAAATGTAGTTCTGTGCAATGAAGTATTATTTGATTTGATTTGATGATTCTGAGTTGATATCAAGTGGAATTTCATCCGCAAAATTCATGATTTTTTTAGTTTTTTTTATATTATTTTCAATTCTATACTTTTGCGATGGAAAATTTCACTTGATATTAACTCAGAATAATCAGCTGAGTCATCCCCCTCAGTATTCGTTACGATGTCACTTGCACACTTTATATAAATCTTTTTAGAGGAAATAAAATATTTTCTTATAATTTTTTTTTGTTTCTGCCCGGTGGGAAATGGGCGTGAGTTTATGTATGTACTTATATAAAATATTTTAACAGGTACAAAATAGCGTCTGTATTATTTTACTTAATATCCGAAAACTATCAAGTAGCTGATTGCTTTGACTATGTGGACTTTTTGGTTAACCCCAGCACACTGATTTATAAGAAGGAGATGATTTATAAGAAAACAATCTTTCAACCCAGGGCGACGTTGTGGTGCTCACAGACGACAACTTCGCGAGCCAAGTGTTGAACAGCGAAGACGTATGGATGGTGGATGCGTACACGGCGTGGTGTCCTGCGTGTGCGCACCTCAAGCCGGAGTGGGAGGACGCGGCGAGGGTGCTACACGGGATGGTAGGGTCCTATAGTAAATAAATAAAAACTAAGGCAAAGGCAAAAATATATTTTTTTTATATACGTAGATTCATACGTGGTGACCCATGGTTTGATCCGAGGTGGCCCATGGTTTGTTCTGAGGTGACCCATGGTTTGATCCGAGGCGACCCATGGTTTGATCCGAGGTGACCCATGGTTTGATCCGAGCCGACCCATGGTTTGATAAGAGCCGACCCATGGTTTGATCCGAGGTGACCCATGGTGTGATCCGAGCTGACCCATGGTTTGATAAGACCCGACCCATGGTTGGATCCGAGGTGACCCGTGATTTCATCCAAGGAACCTAAAACACAGCTGGTAATACACTTATAAGTATACTATGTACCTTCGGCGATACAGGCGTGTTACTATGTTATGTTATCTCCTATAATCAAAGGTTGCCTGCAAGAGACTGCTACTTAGCAATGAGGCCGTCTATTGTACTCCTCATATTTTTCTTTTGTATTTCCCGTGTGTGCAATAAAGTATTTGTTATGTTGATATTATGTTTTTTTTTCTACGTAGGTAAAGCTGGGTGCGACAGACTGCGACCGTAACGAGCAACTGACTGATGACCTGAACATCTTGTACTACCCGATGATCCTCTACTTCCCCGAGGGTCGGAAGACCTTCAGGTATCCATCAACACTAATTTCAGAGCCACGCTCTTGTCGGTGTAGCATTCTCCATGCTACTTTTTAAGGAAAAAATAGGACAGTGGGTTCCCTCTGGCCTTCCGGTCCTACCCGTTTTCTTTTTTATTTCTTGCTTTTTAGGCGATACGGCTCACCACCTTTAACGTTGGTCTAACATAAAGCTCGGTGAGGTGTGGGTACTTAGTTCATCATGCAGTTTTTTCTTTTTTTGACGTGACTTATTGTAGATTTGCCGCAGATGGCATTGACTTGGCCAGACAAATGTTTAAGTTCATCATGCGATGGTGAGCTTATATTATGTTATGATGTGATATCTGCTACGTACTTTGTGGAGGAAATAATCATCTCCCTAGCGTTATCCATTTTTTCCTGAAGATTTGACAGGTCCGGTTTTCTACAGAAGCGACTGCTTTACTGATCTTCCAACTCGCGAAGGGAAAACCAGCCCAATACAGGTTAGGTCACATAGCTTCGGAAATGCATTTCTCGGGAATGTGGGTTTCCTCACAATGTTTTTCTTCACCGCACGTGGTAATCATTTATGATCCAAATATGAATTCTTTGCCTGTGCAGGATTCGAACCTGCGACCTCAAAATTAAAGGCAAGCGTTCTACCAACCTGGCTACCGAAGCTCAAGACATATCATGCATAATATTGCTTCTGTAGCGCTTCGGGCATGTTCGCTGAAACTCGAAAATGCATTTCTCGGGAATGTGGGTTTCCCCACGATGTTTGACTTTGTGGAGGAATTAATCTTTTTCTATTCATATTTAGGTCGGCGCTGGTGTATGAAGGGCGGCATCGGTCTGATTGCATCGTACCATGGGCGCTGCAGAAGATGACCAACAAGAGTGGAATGGTGAGACCTTCTTTGACGTGACTTTTCTTTATTTATTTATTTATTTAATAAACACACGTAACAGGTTACAGACACAAATCTTATGAAATAATACACTTTTTGAGGTTCAGACTGTAGCCCAACTAAACGTATGCAAGTTAAACAATACTATGGTGAGAAAACACGACGCAAATTAAAAGATAAAAACACATAATAACGGGTTCTTACCGCGTTTAAAGTAGGGAGCAGGGGAGAAGGTAGGGTAAGGGGGGGGGTGTTATAATAATTACCTTCTTCTTCTTCTTCCTTGCGCTGTCCCACTTTAGGTGGGGTCGGCTCTCCCAATTGTGCGGCGCCATGACATTCTGTCCAGGGTTGTCGGGTCGGGTAAATTTTCATTTTTCAATAATCGGGACATGCTGGTCCACCAAGTATAAGGAGGGCACCCTCATAAAAAGCAAGGTGGCATCGGCTACCAAGACGTCCTCTGCCTCTTTTGTTCTGGGGCAGGCAAAGAGCTGTGTGGACTACATGCTGCTGGTCTCTCCGCATTACGTTAGAATATATAATAAATTACCTAAATTCATAACTGAAATAGACCAAATACATCTCTTTAAATTGTCGTTAAAAAAATACTTAACTGAAAAAGCATTCTATACGCTGCATGAGTTTTTTAACGAATCTATGAAGTACTGATAATTGTAAATGTAGCTATCTTTTATTCTTATTTTATTTTTTAATATGATCTTTACTATTTTTTCTTTAAATTTTAAGCTGTTGTAGTGCCCTTACAGGGTTCCTGTTTGTACTTTCTTTTATTTTTAAGACCTTTGTAAAACATCAGGAATGCAATAAATATCTTATCTTATCTTATCTTACGTGTCCATACCACCTCAAACGACTTTCTTTCAGCTTATCGGCTTAGCTTAATTACCGCGTAAACTTAAAATAATGTATGACTTTTTTACCTTTTTTTGGCGGCCTTCGTGGCCCAGTGTTTGAGCGTTGGGCTCACGATCCGGAGGTCCTGGGTTTGAATCCTGGCGGGGACATATCATAAAATCACTTCGTGATCCCCAGTTTGGCTAGGACATTACAGGCTGATCCAGTCACGTCAAAAAAATCCTTATATCCTGTCTGTCTCTTTCAGCCAATAGGAATAATTCCATCGAAATCCCCTCCCCGGACCCTCCGAAAGAAGAGGCAAGGGTCCCTCCGTCGGAGAGGGTACAAAACCGGTGGCATCGGCTACCAAGACGTGCCTAAGAAGAGTGGTTAGATCACCTTTCTATCATCATCATCATAATCAGCTATCCTTCTTCTTCATTTATTATTAAAATCCAAGGTGACCTATGATTTGTCCCGAATTGACCCATAATTTGATCCAAGGTGTCCTATGATTTGTCCTGAACTGACCCATAAATTGATCAGAGGTGACCCATGATCTATTACGAAGGCACCCATAATTTGTTCCGAAGTGACCCATAGTTTGATCCAAGGTGACCAATGATCTGTTACGAAGTGACTCATAATTTGATCCAAGGTGACCCACCATTTGTTCCGAAGTGACCCTTAGTTTGATCCAAAGTGACCCATGATCTGTCACGAAGTGACCCATAATTTGATCTGAGGTGACTCATGGTTTGACCCGAAACGACCCATAGTATGATACGTGGTGACCCATGCTTTGATCCAGCGTTATGTTTATGTTGTTCGTCAAGCCTGTTGATGTATTTCTCGCATCTCTCTCCAGGCAATAGCGACTCGCCATGGCACACAGGTATATGCGGTGAGTCTGCTCGCCGAGAGGTGTCCATGCTCGAGCATCCCGCGTTGGAGGCAGCCGCGCCCGACGCGCCACCTCCAGCCACGAGGCAGCCAGCGCGAGAGCAAGGTAATATTTATAACAAGATTATTTATATGTGACATAATGTATATCCTGTTGACATGTTTAACCATTTAATTTAATTTATTTTATTGCATGGTATTTTATTTTGTTTTGTTTTATTGTATTTTTTATTGTATTGAAATGTAATTTGTAAGCTATGGGACTAGTACCTGAAATAAACGATAAATAAATAAATAATATTAAAGATCATCATCATCAATTTAAGAGCCACGCTCTTGTCGGTGCATTATTTTCCATGCTACTTTTTTAGGGAAAAATAGGGCAGTGGTTTCCCTCTTGCCTTCCGCCCCGCAGTACTCTGTCTGACGCGAATGGTATGGCGCCCAGAGTAGTCTATTACAAAGCCATACTAGGACTCCTGTCCTCCGCCTCTGAATAGCAAAATCGAATATTAAAGATATCTAAGAAAATAATGAAAAAATACAGTTATTATCACGAAGACTGCCACTACCGGTAAAACAACATCCTGATACAAAAGCCTTTGAAGTACATTCAAACTCTCGGAGTGTTAGAAACCCCTTCAGACTAGTTTTCGAAGAAACGCCGCGGACACGAAAATATAATCTGGGTAGCATGTGTATGTGCGTGCGATTATTCAACAAATTACCATTTGACATTCACAAACTGTCGACGAATGATTTTCAGAAAGAATTGTATAAGTAAATGGATTTTGGCAAAAAACATTTACAAAATTAAAGATTTTATTGAACTTTGATAACTTTTGACATGAATGTACTTAATATAACCATCATTTTTGACATGTAGGTACTTACCTAACTATTAGAGTATTTTTTTATTTAAGTATTTTTTTATTGTCTGTTTTCATTGTATTTTGACTATTTTAATTTTATTCTTTGACTTGTTAGTACACTAACAAATTTGCATGCCTATGTTATGGCCAAATAATGGTGCTAATTCCTGTAAATACCATCTAATTTTATTTTAAGTTATATCTGTCATTTTCTTATCCGCCGAAAAGGAAAGGGACGGGTAATCGACAAGCATAAAAATGGAACACACGTCAATTTTAAGCACAAATCTAAAACAACCGTCTAAAAATTCGCCCGGGTTATTCATTTATTTACTCATTCTTCCTAAAATTAAGAGCTGTCAATCATCCGTCCCTTTCCTTTTCGGCGGATAAGAAAATGACAGGTATAACTTAAAGTAAAATTAAGAGATGTCTGCAGGAATCGGGGCCAATGTTGTTCTTAAATATTATTTATTGTTACCACCTTAAATACCATTTGTGCAATAAATGATTTGATTGATTGATTGACTATTAGTAATATACCTACTGGGAGGCTATTAAAGTCCACATTATGAGGAATTTTCCTGGCTACGTTCCCCAAAAACAGTATAAGTAAGTAGATGGCCTTGTACAGATTTACCATGATATATCCTTACCAAACAAAGGACAGTCTCACAAAGTGATTCCTCATAACATCATCATCTCCCTAGCATTATCCCGTTTCCCTGCCTGAAGTTTTGACAGGTCCGGTTTTCTGTCTGACCTTCCAACCCGCGAAGGGAAAACCAGCCCAATACAGGTTAGGTCACATACATCCGAAAATGCATTTCTCGGGAATGTGGGTTTCCTCACGATGTTTTCTTTCACCGCTGATAAACATTTATGATCCAAACATATGGCAAATCTACAATAAGTCACGTCAAAAATTTAAAATTTTATTTGCTGATATAAATAAATAAAATAAAAAAAGGATAGCTGATTTATCTCTAAGTACATATTTCTTTTTCAGCTCGCTGTATGTTACTCTGAACTGACTACCGAGGGAGTCCACAGTGCCTTTATCCGGTTCCTTTTGGTAAGAAAACGCGTGGGTGCCGGAATAGAGAAGAGAGGAAGATCCCAACGCGCATTTTGTATGGAAACCGCTGTCGCCGGTTCAACCCCACTCTCTTTTACAACTCCTGCAAACAGATAACTACGATAGCTCTACAGCTTCTCAAATTCCATAGCCACTTTACCGGGAATGTATATTTGGGCTGTAATTTTATCATTACTTTTCGTAATTAATGCAATTGGTGGCAAATCTACAATCATCATCATCAATGCAAGAGCCACGCTCTTGTCGGTGTAGCATTTTCCATTCCAGTCTATCAAAGGCCATGCAATTCCTTGACTTCCCACTTTTCTTGTGTCCTTTTTTTCTCTACAATCATCATCATCATCACCAGCCCATTAACGTCCGCACTGCTGGGCCTTATAGGGAGATCGGGCCTTAAACTACCATGCGGGCCCAGTGCGGATTGGTGGTTATTAACGACTGCTAATGCAACCGGGACCAACGGCTTAACGTGCCTTCCGAAGCACGGAGGAGCTCGAGATGAAAACTTTTTTTTTGTGGTCACCCATCCTAAGACCGGCCTTTGCGAAAGTTGCTTAACTTCAACAATTGCAGACCAAGCGCGTTTACCGCTGCGCCACCGAGCACCTCCCTTTCTCTACAATAAGTCATGTTATTATTTTTTTTAATTTCTTCTATTATGTTCTGTAGGTACTTATTTATTCAGGATGTTTAGTGACACCGTAATGCTCAATTATTTTCTGGTTTTAATGAGGTTCCTAATTAGTTAGTATTTTTTATTGAATTTTTGGATTTGACATGTTAAATATATAAAAAAATGTATTTAAAATAGTATATCTGACATTGTAAAAATAAATCTGATATTAAATTATCGCATTTTATTTGTGTTAGCATAGATTTTATGTAGGTATTTTATACTGTCAGAAGAATATTTTCAATTCTATACTTTTGCGATGGAAAATTCCACTTGATATCAACTCGGAATCATGGTCTGAATCATCCCCCTCAGTATTCGTTACAATGTCACTGTCACCTGTTCCCGACGACCCGATTACTCTAGCCGTAGAGGCAGCCAATCAGCTCGCGACACCAAACACTTCAGGACCCCGCCGGTGTGGTCGACGATTTCAGCACTTATCGCTATCGACCCTCTAGGGTCGATTAATTCTTTCAAATATTTTTCCTCTCAGACGACGCCCTGAGCCGAGGTTCGCGCCCAACTGGGCACCCTCAGACTTGTTGTCTTAAACGTTGTACCGGGTGAGAGCCTTCAGCGCTCCCCATTTGTCCGGCCAAGTAGTTAATGCCAGGCATCTTTAATTAAAAGTTGTAAATAAAATAGCAAAACTCTGTACATAATTGCTTTTATTTCAAATATAAACCTGCTCGAATTTGGTCGGTGTTTTCATTTTCCTCTGTCTTCACAAATAGTTGCAACCAGCTGTGGGCATAAAAACGAAAATGAGATAATTAATCTTCTTCTTCTATCGTGTGGGTTGAGAGGTGGAGTACCAACCTCATCAACCCTGGTGTCAGGGTTACTATTGAGCCGCCAAAGGCCCCTGACATGGCTCATGTAACGACTACTTACTTACATCAGTAAGTAGTAACCGGGACCAACGGCTTAACGTGCCTTCCGAAGCACGGATCATCTTACTTTTTGGACAATCAGGTGATCAGCCTGCTCAGTTGATCAGCAGCAACTAGGGATCACGAAGTGATTTTTGTGATATGTCCCCACCGGGATTCGAACCTGGGACCTCCGGATCGTGAGCCCAACGCTCAACCACTGCACCACGGAGTTTATTAATCCTCCGTCCCTTTCCTTTTCGGCGGATAAGAAAATGACAGGTATAACTTAAAATAAAGGATGTGTCTGCAGAAATCGGGGCCACTATCACAATTAAAACACATAATAACGGGTTCTTACCGCGTTTAAATCAGGAATATGAGACTTCCGATATTTCAAACACACAAAAAAACACAAAAATTTCAATAGGGAAGACGGGTTCAAATTATCGAGCATGTGGAATCCAGTGGTGGGAAACAAGAAACAAACAAGAAACAAGAAACATTTATTGAGAAGCTGTGTAGGTACATACATGCAGGTGTCAAACATTATAAAATTGTCTCAACAGCATGTCCATGTCGGACGTACAATATTACAAATAATGTCAGTATTGAGCATCAAGGAATTAAGTAAGTACCTAATAATGGGTAATAATGGTGGGTGTTGTAAAAAGCTTAAAACGGCCTAATGTGGTGACAAAACGTGAGGACACAGTGAGTGCGGTTTGTCGTAGTGAGTTTCGTGCGAGTTCAGATGGTTCCGAACATTCCGATATCAAATACATAAACAAGCGGCAAAGAAAGAGGGTAGACAGATATGTCTGCCCGTAGAAAATTATGGATCTACCTACTCCACTCCAATTTCATCAGTCATCCCGTGATGGAGTAAATATCGGGAGTCTCATACCCTGATTTAAACGCGGTAAGACCCCGTTATTATGTTTTTTAATTGTCATGAAATATCCGGCAGGAAATTTCACTTGATATCAACTCGCCATAGTCGTAATTATGACTAATATTAGAATATTAGTTGTTTGTTACTAACATATGGATGAAGTCCGAGATAAATAATTTGAATTTGAATAGTCTAAATCATCCCCCTCAGTATTCGTTACGGTGTTACTAACACCCTGTACGAAGCCGAAGCAAGACCCCGATACCGACCCTGTTGGCGTGGTCGACGACTTCCCTCAATCAGCGCTTATCGCTACCGACCCGCTAGAGTCGTTTAATTCTTTCAAATATTTTCCCTCTCAGACGACGCCCTGAGCAGAGGTTCGCGCCCAACTGGGCACCCTCAGGCCTGTTGTCTTAAACGTTGCACCGAGTGAGAGCCTTCAGCGCTCCCCATTTGTCCGGCCAAGTAGTTAATGCCATCTGCGGCAAATCTACAATAAGTCACGACAAAAAAAAATCTATCGTGTTGGCAATAAGGTAGTGTCGCGAACTCTTCAGTTGGGCAACGACTGAAAAAAAAAATGATTGCCAAATATTTTTTTCTTTCACATCTTACAGTAATTCACGAGTCTCCGTATGTCTGATGCAGCGTAGTGCATCCGATCTGCCCACTCCATCGACATCATTGACTCGAAGAACGAGCGCTGCAATGCTTGTTGGCTGCCCATTTCCACCTCCTCGTAGATCTCACCAGGGTCGCTAGCGCTTCCTATAAGCATAGCATAAGGAATAATCGTATAGAACGGCAACTCTCCACTCCCCACCAGCGGCTGAGCTAGGTTTACCTCACCCCCTCGGTCTTACTTTAGTCTTCAATCAGACGTCACACACACAGATGCGCGTGTACGATAACGTCAATGTGTAGTGTCTGTGTAAAATGAGGTTTTTTGTATGAACTGTCCTGGAAGTGCTATAAGCATATCATCTCCGTTATCCCGTTCTTCACAGGGTCCTCTTACCTAATCGGACGATTTGACAGGTCCGGTTTTTTGCAGAAGCAACTGCCTGTCTGACCTTCCAACCCGCGAAGGGAAAACCAGCCCAATACAGGTTAGATCACATACCTCCTAATCGCATTTCTCAGGTACGGGTTTCCTCACGATGTTTTCCTTCACCGCTATTATTATTTTTAAGTATATCAGAAACTGCAAGTGCTCGGAGTTCTTATAGGGTAGATGCTTGCTAAGATAATAAATACGAAATTCAACCCCAAAGGGGTTAAAATGGTTGAAGATTTGTATGATCTTTGTCATTTTAAAGTTAAAAACATAACATTGAAATTTCACGGACGAAGTCGCGAGCGACAACTAGAGGGAACTGACGTACATACACACATACATATATAGCGGTCAAACACATAACCCTCCTTTCTGTTTCAACATCATCATCACCAGCCCATTAACGTCCCCACTGCTGGGGCACGGGCCTTCCCTTAAACCACCACGCGGGCCCAGTGCGGATTGGTGGTTATTAACGACTGCTAATGCAGCCGGGACCAACGGCTTAACGTGCCTTCCGAAGCACGGAAAAGCTCGAGATGAAAACTTTTTTTTGTGGTCACCCATCCTATGACCGCTGCGAAAGTTGCTTAACTTCAACAATCGCAGACCGAGCGCGTTTACCGCTGCGCCACCGAGCTCCTCACCTGTTTCAACGTAATCGGGTAAAAAATTACCTTTGGAAATCCTGTCCTGACTTCCTTGCGGTTCTTTTATCAGTGTTCCTCTTGATTGTGAAGCTATCATGTTTTTCGATGGGTCAATCTGCATTTCAGAGGGCTCATTGGCGCTCCCTTCCCCCTGAAACAATTTTACAGTCGACCCCGATTGAGTTTTACCAGTTTTATTGTATGTTATATCTCTTCCAGACACGTTGTCTTCAACAAATTTGACGTTAGATGCTTTTTGGGTTATTTGCGGATGTTTCTCTTCGCGTTGCGGTAGACGTTTCAAGCTGCTTTTAGTTGATACTTTCTCCATTTTGACATCTTTCTTCTCTGTCTGGCTTGGAGCGGCAGACAGGTCTACGTTAGTCTTCAAACTATTATTTTCATAGTTAAGATTAGTTGACTTTGTGCTGGACACGTTTTGAATAGATTCGTCTTTTGAAATTTCAACTTTTGGTCTCTGTTCCTTCTGAGTTACGTTCGTGGTTGACGTCTTTGGAGATTTAAGAATGCCTGAGGACTTTTCTGATGGTCTTTTAGACGTAAGTTTTTCTTCTTCATACAATTTTGTTCTTGATTCTTTGGGACTGGTTTTACTGCCGCCTTTTCCCGCAGTAGCGATCGTTGGTTTGGTGTTTGGCATTTGGACGTCTAGTACTTTTTCTTCTATTCGACCTATATTTTTCACATCCAGTTTAGTTAATGATGCTAGTGAGTTAATATCAGAATGTGCAATAACTTCTGAAATAGCGTCTTTACCGTCTATTACGTTAATAGGTTTTGTATTCGTTAATTTTTGGGTAATATCTGCGTAATTCTCCTCTTTTTGAGATAATGATTTTATGCTTTCCTTTACAGATGTTCTTCCTACTATATTAGAAATTTTCTGAGATATATCTCCAGGTAGTTTTGCGATAGTCGCCAAAGTTTGCATATTTTGCTGGTCTTTTAAATCTTTTGTCGTCTTTAGACTATCTTTAGGTGAAGTTTTGATACTAGTTTTTGATGTTTTCTGACTGGGAATGCTCGTTTTTGATGTTTTCTGACTAGTAAGACTAGTTTTTGATGTTTTCCGACTTGTTTTCAGACTTTCGTCCTGGGATTTTTTAGTTTCTTTCACCTTTGCTGTATTTTGAGTATCTTGTAATATATCTTTGTCGATTTTTGTTGTATCTTCATTGTTCTTTGGTGTATCTTGATTGACTTTTGCTGTATTTTGAGTATTCTTAGCTGCATCTTGGTCGATCTTTGCTGTATCTATAATCACCTTTGCTGCATCTTCAGTGACTTCTGTTGTATCTTGACTGACTTTTGCTGCATTTTGAGTATCCTTTGTTGCATCTTGGTCGATCTTTGCTGAATCTTGACTGACCTTTGAACTATCTTGTGCGACCGTAACTGCTTCTCTAGTGTTTTTTGCTGAAACCTGTCTCGATAAATGTTCTGATACTTGTTCTAAAACACCTTGTTGTACATTATCACTTCTGTTCCCTTCTTCTAGAAGTTTCGTTAGCGAAGCAAGAGTCTGGCTGCCATGTTGGTTGCTCAAATCTTTTGGTGGTAACATCTTCAGACTCCCTTTAGGAGATAGTTTGATGCTTGTCTTCGATGGTTGCTTGCTGACTGTACTTCCCTCTTGTGTGGGTTTTTTCTTAGTTTCATCTTCAATTACTTTTGGTGGGCCTTGAGTGACCTTTGAATGAAAGACGTTTTTATTATTATTATAACATAACATGCGACGAGCCGTGATTAAAAGAACGCTTGACTGTAACCGTGAAGTCATTGTATATTTGAGTGTGAAGTTATAAGCCACTGTACATTTATAACTTAATAAATAAATTATAAATTAATAAATAAGTCGCAGGTTTGAGTCTTAGCACGGGCCTAAACCAATTATTTTGGAATTCCGTTTTCAAATTCATATTTGGACCATAAATAGTTATGACTTGCTCAGCGGTGAAGAAAAACATCGTGAGGAAACCCACATACCCGAGAAATGTGTTCCGGCAGTGTGACAATGAAAGCATCTAAAAAACCAACATTGCTGTTTTGAAATTTGTTGGCATTGCGCACATACTTTTATATGCGCGTAGCGGACCTAACTAGTTGACGAGTTAGTTCCGCCCACATGCAACAGATGGCGCCACCATTGAATAATGCAAACGCGCTACCGAAGTTTATACAGCGTGACGCGTATATACAACTTCCAACTTAACACCGTTCGATCTTCGATCCCTAGTCACACTACCAACTTGTGGCTAGCAGGGTACTATGCTCAGCTCGGTACCACGAAAATATCCTTTGGTGGCAGCGCCTGCTCGCCGCCAAATGCGCAAATGTCAAATTGCAATATATTGCTTTTTAGATTAATTGTTTCGATGTTGCGTTTTCAGTCTCTCAGATCAAAAGGGTCAATGTTTGGTCATACAAGGAGGTCAAGGTACTTGACAAAGATAGATGAACCTAGAAAGAGATCATGAAATAAATAAATAAATAAATGACAAGAGGTTTTCAAGAATTTCTTATATTTTTAATGAACTGACCTTTGATGGAACTGGTGTGGTTAGGCGTTTCATGAGCTGGCCGAATACACTAATTGGTGCATTTGGGTCAGTCTGCTCTTGTGGTTTATCTGAAGAAACTGGTTGCGTGGTGCGTTGGTCTCTCGCGTCCTTTGGTAACGTCTTCAAGCTACTTTTGGGTGAGTGTTTGATGCTAGTTTTTGATGTTTTCCGACTAGGTTTCAAACTTTCTTCTCGACTCTTAGGTTTAGTTCCTTCTTGAGAACTCTTTGATGGCTCACGCGAGACCTTTAACGAGTCACGTGAGACCTTCGACGATTCTTTACTGACCTTTGCTGAGCTGATTCTTTTTTGTTCTTGTAACTTTGTTTGGTCTTGATTCGGTGGATCCGGTTTTGATAAACGTTCGATTATTTTGTCCAAGAGTTCCATTTGTCCAATCGGTTGCCTCTGATCGGATTTACTTTTCATTTTTTGTGATCCCGTTGGGCTTTTTATTGGGTTTGCAACTAGCTTGTGTTCAGATTTCTCCTTTTTCGAAATTTCGAGTTTTTTTTTATCCTCCTCTGCAGGGATTTTGTTGGTGCCACCTCCTATTATGCTGGCGTTTGCTAAATTTGAGTTTGACTTCATACCTTTGCTGTCTTTTTGGCTGACTTTGCCTTCCTGTTGGGTTATAAAGCGTCTCATTTCATCCTCCCTCTGCTTGTTAATTTCTACATTAGACCCGAGCAATCTTTTAAAAAATTCTTTAGGTGCACCAATTATTTTATAATCTAAATCTTGTTCAGTTTCCACGCTTTCTTTCGTGTCTACTTCGACGGCTTTCTCTTCGAATTTCAATGCCTTTGGTTTTATTTTCTCTTCTACCTCCAATTCCTTGTCTATCTGCGCTCCAGTTGCACCCACTCCTTGCTCGTACAACTCTGCCATCTCTTTTGCAGTCAACTGTGCTAACTCTTTCTCTGGCAATTCATTCTCTGTTAAATCTGTCTCGTTTGACTCGTTCTCAACTAACTCTTTTCCAGATTCTCTTGTTAACTCCGCTTCTTCTACCGCTTTTGGGCCGGCAATCGATACTATGACGTTGTCTCTTATCATTCTATTTACAGACTCTCTTTTCGTTTCTTCGTTTTTATCCGTAATAGTTTCTTGGGTTTTCTCCTTTTGTTGATCAATGTTGATGATGGCTACTAAATCTTCTCCGACGTCGTCTCCTACTGCTTTGTCGACGACCACCAGTCCCTCTCTTCTCGCCCACTCGTGCCAGATGGAGTGTTCTCCAAACTCTTTCTCTGTTTCGAATCTGACATTGTTTTCTGTCATTGCTCTGACCAAGTGTACCGGGCGGGAGACTGGGGGTAATGGCGATCCGAAACTTGGGGGCTGAAGAAGACATTTTGAATAGACTATATGACTGAGTCATCGATAAATTATAAAATGCTAATTCAAAAGTGGAAGCCATAAAATAATAAAATCGTGTTAATGGTCAAAATCTAATCTCATTTCTCTTTTAGGCTTCTTTTGTGTTTTAATTAGGAATTAAGTAACTATGCAACATTAACTACTTGCCCGGACAAATGGTGAGCGCTGAGGGCTCTCACCCGGTACAAACATTTAAGACAACACTGGCTCAACAGCGTTAAGCGCTGAATGACAAATCGTTTTGAAAATTACTACCAACTTGGCTACCACGGATGAAAAGTAAAAAAAATACCGCCAGTTACAGAAGAAAAAAACACAAACTTCTTTCACGCTAAGGTTTCTTGGCAGAAATTGCTGTTTAGCAACAAGGCCGCCCATTGTGCTTATTTTTTTTTTCGTATGTTTATGTCCTTTGTATATGTCGTTGTGCAATAAAGTATTATTGATTGATTGAAAAAAAAAAAACACATACGGTCACGAGTACTAATATGTAAACACTTTGAAACCATGTCACATTAACTTTTTTGACAAAATAAACCGTAAGTCTCATTAAAAGTCAAATATGATAGTGCGACAGGGTTCTAAAGTGAGTACATGATATTTGATTACATAAACAACCTATATACGTCCCACTGCTGGGCACAGGCCTGCCCTCAATCAACCGGAGGGTATGGACCTAAAATAATTTGCCGTCTCTGTTAGGTTTGGGGTGTTAGGTTCCTAATGGCTGTGAGGGCTGGTTATCTGAGGCGAAGGCTGAGATTGAAACGTCCAGAAGTAGGCAAAATTCACTGAATTTAATTAAATTCGTACAAAAAATGTTCACATTACAGTAGTTGAATGGAGAGCAAGAACGGAAGGGGAGAGACCTAAGTGTTGTCACACAAAAAAATATAAATTTAATGTTGGGGTTGCCAACAGTCTCTAACAATTATACCTGTCCTGTCTCCCGTCTGTATCTGTGCAGGGCCCACAGCACGAAGCCGCGTGCGGTGTATTCCCCTGAGTACTTCTCGAAAGTCTGAGGCGTCTTTATCCCCTGAGGGAAGTGGAGGATAGTTGGGCAAGTCCTTATACCCAGAAGTGTCACTGTATCAAGGTTCACTAGACTGTCTAGGACGCCAAAACGTATCTGTTGAATGGATTATTATTGCGTCATCATCATCATCAGCCCATTAACGTCCCCACTGCTGGGGCACGGGCCTTCCCTATGGATGGAGTGAGATCGGGCCTTAAACCACGCGAGCCCAGTGCGGATTGATGGTTATTAACGACTGCTAATGCAGCCGGAACCAACGGCTTAATATGCCTTCCGAAGCACGGATCATCTTACTTTCGGACAATCAGGTGATCAGCCTGTAATGTCTTAAGCAAACTAGGGAGCACAAAGTGATTTTTGTGAGTCCCCACTGGGATTTGAACGTGGGACCTCCGGATTGTGAGCCCAACGCTCAACCACTGGAACTGAAGGCTGTTACTCAGTAAGAAAGATTGACTAACATTTCTGACGTCAGCATGTCTCGCCGCCTCACACCAAGGTGCGCGTACGCCGCTCGGGTGCAAGTAGAACAATACCAACCACATCTGACTACTGTTCAGGATAGACGTCGCGAAGTTATAATCTGTTAACGTTGTTATTGGCGGCTGGAAAGAGATGGCAATCAGAAATCAGAATCATTTATTCAACGTAATTATCATGCATAAACTTGTTGAAGGTTAATATAACATTTTTAAATTTACATACTTTCACAGTTTCTCGGAAGGAGAGATACATTTTTACGTACATAACACAACATAGACCCGATCTGGTAGAAAGGGGAGTAATAGAATACGGGGTGTGAGTGAAATCGTAACTCCTTCTCTTCTTATCGTGTGAGTTGTGAGGTGGATTACCAACCCCATCAACCCTGATGTCAGGGTTATGATTGAGCCGCCAAAGACCCCCTCACATGGCTCATGTAACGACTACTCACTTACATCAGTAAGTAGTAACCGGGACCAAGGGCTTATCACGCCTTCTGAAGCACGGATCATCTTACTTTTTGGACAATCAGGTAATCAGCCTGTAATGTCCTAACCAAACTAGGGATCACAAAGTGATTTTTGTGACATGTCCCCACCGGGTTTCAAACCCGGGATCTCCGGATCGTGAGTCCAACGCTCAACCACTGGACCACGGTGGCCGTTGAGCGCGTTATAATCATATGATCCAAACATGAATTCGAAAATAAATTGGACAACAACTAGTTGGCCAGCTAGTTCCGCTCACATGCAACAGATGGCGCCACATTCAATAATGCAGTCTTCAAGCAATCGTGAAACGCGATATCGAAGTTTACACAGCATGACGCATATATACAACTTCCAACACAACACCGTTGAATCGTCGATCCCTAGTCACACTACCAACTTGTGGCTAGCGGGGTACAATGCTCAGTCCGGTACCACGAAAACATCCTTTGGCGGCATATGTACCTCCTCGTCGCTAAAAATTAATTTATGTATTTTTTCTGACCTCCCAGGTCTCGGTCACGTGCTCATGCACGATCCAGCGCATGGGCCCGTCGCCGCCCACGACGCCCACCTGGTTGACCAGGAAGTCGTCGATGACGACCAAATACGAGATGTGGGCGTAGTCGGTGCGGTGGATGAAGTCGTAGAGGTGCTTCGATTGAACATGAATCTGAGGGACAATACAGAGTGTTAGTGACATCGTAACGAATACTCAGGGGGATGATTCAGACCATGATTCTGAGTTGATATCAAGTTGAATTTTCCGTTACAAAATTTATAATTTTTTTAGATTTATAAATTACTTATTTTGAATTGCGAGGGAAAATTCCACTTGATAATGCTAATTCCTGCAGAAGCCATCTAATTTTATTTTAAGTTATATCTGTCATTTTCTTTTCCGCCGAAAAGGAAAGGGACGGGTAATCGACAAGCATAAAATGTATGGAATACACGTCAATTTTAAGCACAAATCTAAAACAACCGTCTAAAAATTTAACATTGGCCAATAACCCGCCAGAATTATGTTGACAGCACACGCCAAACGGTTTGCATACCAGCGAGATACTTTTAGATTCGCCCGGGTTATTCATTCATTTACTCGTTCTTTCTAAAATTAGAGCTGTCAATCATGCGTCCCTTTCCTTTTCGGCGGATAAGAAAATGACAGAGATATAACTTAAAGTAAAATTAGGAGGTGTCTGCAGGAATCGGGGCCAATAGATATTAAGCATTAACTACGTATATTTTTAGGGTATTTTGGGGGGTCCTGCATAACCCTGCGATCCTACAAGATATCGGGCTGCAAGTCCCAAATCTACGGTTGAGGCATGGTCCGCGGAATCAAATTTTTTATATACCCAAGAGTCGCACTAATATAATGAGGCAAGATCCCGTAACCACCGCTCTAAATATATTAAATGAGGTTGCCAAGGAAATAGACCTGTTCAATTGTTCATTGGCGAAGTTCGCAGAGGCTATAATTAAAATTTTATGTGATAATAGGTAAGATATTTGATAAGTTTAGTATCTATTAGATTATCTGTTTTGTATATCTAGGTATATAAGTATAATATTGTAAATATTGAAATAATTTAAGTTTATATTAATGTGTCTAAGTTACCGCCTTGGGCATATGCCTGTATGGTAACTTATAGTTGTAATTATTAGATAAATAAATAAATAAATATGACGGCGCATCGATAATCGGCTACAACTGACACCGATAATTGGAACCGATTTAATCGTGACGACTTATCTACAATTAGCTACAACTGCCACCGATAGTTGGAACCGATTTAATTTTGTTTTGATATACATCAAATTTTGACGTAACACAAGACACTAATTTTGGCGCTGTTTTCACGAGCGGACGATTCCGAGTGTAATCGTGAGGAGGGTGCGTGTGCTACGTGTTCTGTGGACGTTATTCTTTCTAAAATTGCTTGTCTAAACAATATACGTGTCTGATTCCTCTATAAGTGCTATCTTTAACTGTTTCCTCGCCCGTTTATCCACGTCCAACATGGATCCTTCTGATAAGTAGCCTCCATCTGCCGATCTGCCTCCTGATCAGCGTAACACGCCTTTAAATAAATTAAAAGATCGGGGGCACCTTACACTGGAATCTTAGGTCTTAGACCTACTCTATAGATTACCTTGTAAGCTACTGAAATAAACATTTTTTTTTAAATATAACTTTACCGAGAAGTCTGTGTCATGGCACTCAATCACCAAGTTACACCTGTCCCCAGGTCTGAGCAGAACTTCTGAGCTTCCTTTGGCTTGTACTGTAACAAAATTGTCATCAATCCTTACATGAGAGATAACGATGATAAAAACTAGTGACCCCGATACCGACCCCGCCGGCGTGGTCGACGATTACTTTTTTGACGTGACTTATTGTTGATTTGCCGCAGATGGCATTAACTACTTGGCCGGACAAATGGGGAGCGCTGAAGGCTCTCACCCGGTACAACGTTTAAGACAACAGGCCTGAGGGTGCCCAGTTGGGCGCGAACCACGGCCCAGGGCGTCGTCTGAGAGGAAAAATATTTGAAAGAATTAATCGACCCTAGGGGGTCGATAGCGATAAGTGCTGATTGAGGGAAATCGTCGACCACGCCGGCGAAGTCGTTTTAGATATAAGTAGGTATAGGTTAAAAGAAAGGAAAACATGAAACAGTAGGACTAGGGCCCTGTGCTGGGAGGTTTTCTGGCCACGTCTTTCCCTCAGCGTTACAGATTCCGATGTGGTAGTAGTTTTACAGCTAGTTACATAATAATTATGTAATTTAATGTTTGTCGTTCAAAAATGGCTGACTAATGACTAAACCAAACCAATCCAATCCAAAAAAGCCAATTTTGAAAAATAAATATTTTTGAATTTTGAGGTACACAGTAGGAGTGAACATAATAATCAAACCTTATTTATCTAAAAAGGAACGTCAGCTCTGACATTGGGGGAGTGCCACAAAGCTGATTATCAGCTGTGCCCCAAAAATACTATAAAAATATATTCTTCATACCTTCTTTCTTATTCTTCTCATCTTGATCCTTCAGCTGGGTACCTTCTGGAGTCCCCCACTCGTTGAGAAGATACGAGTTCACGCTGAACCTGGTCGCTTCGTCGTCAAAGAAGAACTTCAGGGACATTGCAATGTCTTCTTTTTCTTTTATACTTTGTCCACATTGAAGTCTTGCGCTGAAACTAAGGGTGGTATTAATAAACGAATCTCAGCTGAGACTGCCCTCAAGATCATGCTCAAGTCTCTGTTTTTATATGAGAACTGTCACATTGACATGATCTTGAGGGCAGTCTCGAAGCTGAGACTGCCCTCAACGGTCTCCGTCGTGCAGTGGTTGAGCGTTGGACTCACGATCCGGGGACCCCAGGGAATTCCGGTGAGGACATGTCACAAAAAATCACTTTTCTTATCGTGTGGGTTGTGAGGTGGATTACCAACCCCGTCAACCCTGGTATCAAGGTTACTATTGAGCCGCCAAAGGCGACATGTCTCAATTAACGACTACTAACTTATATCAGTAGTAACCGGGACCAACAGCTTAACGTGCCTTCCGAAGCACGGATCATCTTTCTTTCGGACAATCAGGTGATCAGCCTGTAATTATCCTCCCAGGCTTACCTCTTAGCTTCTTTGGGCACTTCACCATCTATGATGATGCATCTATTTGGGCTGATTCCTCCAGGGATGGCCAGGGAGATTGGAGCGAAGCCCTGAAAAAAAAGTTGTGTATTTAAGGACTAAAATTCAGGTTTGAATCCCGGTGTGAACATATCACAAAAATCACTTCGCGATCTCTAGTTTGAGTCCCTAATTGGAGATGTCCTTAGAAAAGGTTCAGTACGATCTACTCTGAACCGGCGTGCGTGTATGAAACGATTGATGAATGCGGAGGAAGCAAGGGAAGTGTGTCAGGATCGAAGCAAATGGAATTCCATAGTCTCTGCTTACCCTGGTGGGAAATATGCGTGAGTATGTATGTATGATCACTAGTTTGGTAAGAACGTTACAGGCTGATCATCCCACATTTACTGTTTTTCTTCTTCTTCTATCGTGTGGGTTGTGAGGTGGATTACCAACCTCATCAACCCTGGTGTCAGGGTTACTATTGAGCCGCCAAAGGCCCCTGACACGACTCATGTAACGACAACTTACATCAGTAAGTAATAAACAGAGACCAACTGCTTAACGTGGCTTCCGAAGCACATCATCTTACTTTTTGGACAATCAGGTGATCAGCCTGTAATGTCTTAAGCAAACTAGGGTTCATGACTTCTGTGATATGTTGTCACCGGGTTTCGAACCTGGGACCTCCGGATCGTGAGCCCAACGCTCAGCCATTGGACCACGGAGGGGTTTGTTAGCGTTTCAAAATAAGAGTTTGCATGCTTCACGCTTCGCTGAGTAAGGGTTTGCAGAACATAACGCCACGTGACACTTACAGGGTGGGCAATAGAATCCATTGTGCAGTCTGCAGCGGTCAAGTTTACGGCGGTCTAGTTCTAGTGAAGACAGACATTTTCACAAATTAATTTTGGCGGAACTTTACATTTTTGTTGCTGTAATTTTGCCCAATTTTGACACTGTCTGTCATAGTCATAATTTATAATGTCATTCGCGTCATGAAGAATAGACGTATAATGGGCTGCACTTTTTGGCGGGAACGGAAACGGGACAGTCGTTTTCTTCATTGAATAATCTAAATAATCAATACGAAATGGTGTTTTGTGGTGAGTGATCGCATTAAGTTACTCGGAAAACATTCGCGACAGTGTTATTAAGAATATTCAATAAACAAAGTGTACTTAAGTACCTATAGATCTATTTTCGCTTCGTGCCAACAAGCCGCTTTATAACTCGAAAGTTTATGGGGGACTTTTGAGTTAATTCGTTTGGGACTCGGAGTCTCCGAGGGTGGGGTCTTAGGTTTCATCATTCATCGTCATCACCATTCATCATTTCATTATTCATCATCAAGAAAAAAATACATAAGACATGACTGTATGAGCATAGTTCCCTGTGCCTTGCTCTTCGGGGAAAACCAAAACAAAAAAAATAATAAAAAATGTGATAACGCCAAAACATTGACAGAAAATATTTCGCCTCTTAAGCGTGTGCATCCTCTGTACTTTGGCTTTCCAGGATTAGTGCAATTTTAAACACCCCGATTCCGACCCCGCCGGCGTGGTCGACGATTTCCCTCAACCAGCGCTTATCGCTATTGACCCACTACAGTTGATTGATTCTTTTAAATATTTTTCCTCTGAGACGACGCCCTGAGCCGAGGTTCGCGGCCAACAGGGCATCTTCAGGCCTGTTGTCTTAAACGTTGTACCGGGTGAGAGCCTTCAGCGCTCCTTATTTGTCCGGCCAAGTAGTTAATGCCATCTGCGGCCAATCTACCATAAGTCACGTCAAAAAAAAACGATCGGATACTGACCTCACAATCCACAAGAGAAGAGAGAGTAACTTCATTTCCACTAAGTACCTTTATAGATTATTCATCTCGACAATGCCAGTTAGTACTTGCGTGTATTTATACTTAAGTATACTACAATTACCGTTGATTGAACATACATAAGTACATAATATATAAACAGCCTATACCTACTATGTGTTAGTGACACCGTAACGAAAACTTTGAGTGATTATTCAGACTATGATACTGAGTTGATATCAAGTGGAATTTTCCGTCGCAAAAGCATGGAACTGAAATTAATTAAAAAAAGCACTAAAATTTCCGTGAATTTTCCGACAGGAAATTCCACTTGATATCAACTCAGAATCATGGTCTGAATCATACCCCTCAGTATTTGTTACGGTGTCACTAACACCTGTATACGTCCCACTGCTGGGCACAGGCCTCCCCTCAATCAACCGGAGGGGGATGGAGCTTCCAACACGCTGCTCCACTGCGAGTTGGCGAAGGTATTTTTTTGGCTAATAGCCGGGACCGGCTTAACGTACTCTCCGAAGCACGAAATCATCTTACTTTTTCGTACAGTCAGTTGATTCAAGTCTGCAAAGTCCTTACCAAACAAAGGATATAACAAAGTGATTTCGACAATGTCCCCATCGGGATTGTTGTTCAAAATTCTAGATTAAGTAAATTAAATTCATCTTTTTTGGGGTTATGTACCTATACGTTTTAACAATAAAATACCAGATAATATTGTAAATTTGTCAGAGAACAAATTTAAAGCTCACGTGAAGCTTACTTTATGAAAAAAAGCCTATTATAAGATTAATGATTACCTAAATGATAAAAATGTCTGGTATTGAATGTGTTCTTCTAGTTATTAAATAACTTGTAATGTACCCTCATTGATTTAAAAGATGTGTTGCTGTTGCAGTTTCTTATCATTTCTTCTCCTCAGCCATAACACCTTGCGAAATGACGTAAATTCAAATATGTTACATTGACCTTCAACAAGTTTATCCATGATAATTACGTTGAATAAATGATTCTGATTCTGATTCTGGAATCGAACCCGGATCTCCACATCGTGAGCCTAACGCTCTAACCACTAGACCACGGTGGCTGTCACGGAGATTGAACATAAGTTCACGAATCCCAATTGGGGTAGTTAGAGGTACATCCATCGCAAGATGAACTAAGTACCCACACCTCACCGAGCTTTCTGTTAGACCAACGTGATAGGTGAGCCGTATCGCCGTCTATAATGGTCGAGCCAACTGTGTTAGTGAAAACTGCACTTGAGATAAATTAATAACTCATCATCTCCACTTACCTATTAACCTGAAGATTTGACAGGTCCGGTTTTTTACAGAAGCGACTGCCTGTCTGACCTTCCAACCCGCGAATGGTAAACCAGCCCAATACAGGTTAGGTCACATACCTCCGAAAATGCAGTTCTGGGGAATGTGGGTTTCTTCAAGATGTTTTACTTAGGTACTTAGCCCAATTGGTAGAACGCTTTCTTCTGACTTTGAGGTCGCAGGTTCGAATCCAGCACAAGCGTGAACCAATGGTTGTCGAATTTGTTTTCGAATTCATGTTTGGGTCAATCATTATCACCTGCTCAGCGGTGAAATCTTCAGATTAGGTAAGCGGACCCTGTGAAAAACGGGATAATGCTAGGAAGATGATGATGATGAACTCATTGGTGTTAAATTAATCTTTTTCTTTTTTTAGGAAGTACTAGTCCCTGTACCAAAGATGGCCGTCGGGCAAACGTTTCGAATAAAAGGGGAGATTAAGGAAAACCCTGTCAGGTAACATCCCGCTAACGACATCCGTGGTCCAGTGGTTGAGCGTTGGTCTCACGATCCAGAGGTCCCGGGTTCGATTCCCGGTGAGGACATATCACAAAAATTACTTTGTGGTCCCCAGTTTGGTTAGGACATTACTAGCTGATCACCAGATTGTCCGAAAGTAAGATGATCCGTGCTTCGGAAGGCACTTTAAGCCGTTGGTCCCGGTTATTACTTACTGATGTAAATAACTAGTCGTTACATGAGCCATGTCAGGGGCCTTTGGCGGCTCAATAGTAACCCTGACACCAGGGGGATGAGGTTGGTACTCCACCTCACAACCCATACGATAGAAGAACGTCCCACTACTGGGCACAGACATACAACAAAGAATAACACTACGTACAGAACTCAGGTTTGTTGTCCAGCCCTCAGCGCTCCCCATTTGTCCGGCCAAGTAGTTAATGCCAGTAGTGGCAAATCTACAATAATACATAACACATAAACAGCCTATATACGTCCCACTGCTGGGCACAGACCTCCCCTCAATCAACCGGAGGGGGTATGGAGCACACTCCACCACGCTGCTCCACTGCGGGTTGATGGAGCTACAATAAGATATGTCAAAAAAAAATTGTTGAGTATTTTTGTTATCACGCCCTATCCCTTTCAGGTTTGACGTAGATTTTATGGAAGCCAAGAATAATGAGACATATTTACACATAAGGGTTGATTTTGCAGCGCAGGAAGTCCTAAGGAATTCGGCTTTGGAAAAGGTATGTAGAGAGTGTTAGTGACATCGTAACGAAAACTTTGAGTGATAATTCAGACCTCGATTCTGAGTCGATATCAAGTGGAATTTCAAATCAAATCAAATGAAAACTACTTACTTTATTGCAGAGAACTAAAATTTAGAATTTTTTTTTCAATTTCCTGTCAAAAAAGTCATGAAGATGCCGCCTATTGCACTCATTCTATTTTTTTTTTGTATTTTGTATTTACCTGTTTGTGCTATAAATATTATTATGTTAGTACTTACGTTGCAGCGTGGTGGAGTATGCTCCATACCCCCTCCGGTTGATTGAGGGGAGGCCTGTGCCCAGCTGTGGGACGTATATAGGCTATTTATGTTAGTACTTTCATTCTATCGCTATTTTTTTCGTTAAGTACGTGTCGAGGTTCTCTCTGGGAAGATCTTTTTTTGGGGTTATGTATACGTTTTTACAATAAAATAAGCACCAGAAATATTTTAAATTTGTCAGAAAATAAATTTAAAACTCATGTGAAGCTTACTTTATGTAAAAAAGCTTACTTATTGAAGATTAATGATTACATAAATGATAAAAATTTCTGGTATTGAATGTGTTCATCTAGCTATTAAATAACTTGTAATGTACCCTCATTCATTTAAAAGATGTGTTGCTGTTGCAGTTTCTTGTCATTTCTTCTCCTCAGCCACAACAGTTTGCGAAATGACGTAAATTCAAAAATGTTACATTGACCTTCAACAAGTTTATCCATGATAATTACGTTGAATAAATGATTCTGATTCTGGTTTATGTATGCACGGGTATGACTTACAGCACACCCCGGACACTTCATACAAACAACCTCGTTTTAAACAGAGACTACACATTGACGTTAACTACAGGCGCTGCTGTGTGTGTGACGTCTGACGCCATACGATTCAAGATTAAAGTAAGACCGAGGGGGTGAGGTGAAGCTAGCTCAGCCGCTGGTGGGGAGCGGAGAGTTGCCGTTGTATACGTAGTATTATTCCTTATTCTTTGGCTACAGGACGCTGGTTGGGGGACACGAGAGTCAGACGGCGGTTTCCCGTTCCGAGCTCCTATGGTTTTTGACCTCACAGTCTTAATAGAAGCACCACAATTCAGCGTAAGTAAGTTACCCATAGTTATTTTCTATGAGAGACTGCGGCACGATGGGAAGGGATGGAGTCCCGACGTGTCAGCAGGTTTTTTTTTCGAAGTGACTTATTGTAGATTTGCCGCGGGCATTAACTACTTGGCCGGACAAATGGGGAGCGCTGAGGGCTCTCACCCGGTACAATATTTAAGACAACAGGCCTGAGGGTGCCCAGTTGGGCGCGAACTTCGGCTCAGGGCGTCGTCTGAGAGGAAAAATATTTGAAAGAATTAATCGACCCTAGTGGGTGAATAGCGATAAGCGCTGAATGAGGGTAATCGTCGACCACGCCGGCGGGGTCGGTATCGGGGTTCTGAAGTGTTTGGTGTCGTGAGCTGATTGTCTCTCATCATCACCAGCCCATTAACGTCCCCACTGCTGGGGCACGGGCCTTCCCTATGAATGGATAGGGAGAACGGGCCTTAAACCACCACGCGGGCCCACTGCGGATTGGTGGTTACTAACGACTGCTAATGCAGCCGGGACCAACGGCTTAACGTGCCTTCCGCACAGAGGAGCTCGAGATGAAAACTTTTTTTTTGTGGTCACCCATCCTATGACCGGCCTTTGCGAAAGTTGTTGAACTTCAACAATCGCAGACCGAGCGCGTTTACCGCTGCGCCACCGAGCTCCTCAAGAGAGAGCTGGTTGTCTCTGTGGCTAGAGTAATCGGGTGCCAGTAGTAGAGTATGTATTCTGCTACAACTTTCCAAGCTACTGTAGCGGACCCAACTAGTTGGCCACCTAGTTCCGCTCACATGCAACAGATGGCGCCACATTCAATAATGCAGTCTTCGAGCGGACGTGAAACGCGGTATCGAAGTTTACACAGCAAGACGCAATACAACTTCCAACACAACACTGTTGGATCGTCGATCCCTAGTCACACTACCAACTTGTGGCTAGCGGGGTACTATGCTCTGTTCGGTACCACGAAAACATCCTTTGGCGGCAGCACATCCTTGCCGCCAAACTACGTTCTTCAAACACAATACAGATGGCGCTTCTTCTATCGTGTGGGTTGTGAGGTGAATTACCAACCTCATCAACCCTGGCAGGGTTACTATTGAGCCGCCAAAAGCCCCTGACATGGCTCATGTAACGAATACTTACTTACATCACATTTATAAAAAGTTATATTTAACTAATATTATGGCCCCGATTCCTTCAGACACCTCCTAATTTTATTTTAAGTTATACCTGTTATTGTCTTATCCACCGAAAAGGAAAGGGACGGATGATTGACAGCTCTTAATTTTAGGAAGAATGAATAACCCGGGCGAATCAAAACGGTATCTCGCTGGTATGCAAACCGTTTGACGAGTGCTGTCAGCATAATTCTGTCGGGTTATTGGCGAATGTAATTTTTTTAGATTTGTGCTTAAAATTGACGTGTGTTCCATAAATTTTATGCTTGTCGATTACCCGTCCCTTTCCTTTTCGGCGGATAAGAAAATGACAGATATAATTTAAAATAAAATTAGATGGTGTTTACAATTAATTTTTAATATTATCTATTCTTTAGTTTCTTTTTTTTTCTCCAGATCAAAGTCGATGGCGTTCCCTTCTGCACGTTCCGTCACCGGGCGAGTCCCCTGAAAATCAACGCCCTGAGAATCAGGGGAGACGTCCTGGTTCAGAGTGTCGACATTGAACATGTCCGGAGGTTATCGGTGAGGATCATTTTCAGTTCCCTCATTCGGCGCCTATGGCTCCAGATCGGGCCTTAAACCACCACGCGGGCCCAGTGCGGATTGGTGGTTATTAACGACTGCTAATGCAGCCGGGACCAATGGCTTAACGTGCCATCCGAAGCACGGAGGAGCTCGAGATGAAAACTTTTTGTTTTTTTATTTTTTGTGGTCACCCATCCTATGACCGGCCTTTGGGAAAGTTGCTTAACTTCAACAATCGCAGACCGAGCGCGTTTACCGCTGCGCCACCGAGCTCCTCTGAATCAATCTAAATCTTTTCTTTTTCTGAAAACGGTTCTTGCTTCAGGCACTACCAATGCCCCCACCAACCTCAACCACGTCCGCGCCGTCAACCAGCAACCATCACGTCCACAACTCCGAAGAAGAGAAGACAGAGAGAGACTCCTCCAAACAGGAAGACTTAAAGCCGATACATACTGACAGTATGTACAAAATAGCTGGAAAATAGTATACAATGTCAGTGACACCGTAACGAAAACTTTGAGGGATGATTCAGATCATGATCCTGAGTTGATATCATGTGGAATTTTCCGTCGCAAAAGTACAATACAATACAATACACTTTATTGCACCAAACTAAAAATAAATAATTACAAAAAGTCTCTTAATTAAGTACATGGCAAATGGCGGCCTTATCGCTTAAAGCGATTTCTTCCAGGCAACCATAAGGTGAGGTAAAATGCAAAAATAATACTTAATTGAAAGATTGCGGGTACAAACTATAAGTACAACTTATTACCAATAAAAGTATAGAAATATAATTTTAAAAACATATAATTTTTTGAATTTTCCGACAGGAAAATCCACTTGATATCAACTCAGAATCATGGTCTGAATCATCCCCCTGAGTATTAATTCATTTTTTATGTTCTTGTAATTTTCTTTTGTCCAAGCATCACACAGAATAGGAGTGGTCCATCCCAAAAGGCCTTCAAAGACTGTGACAGAGCAGCTATTCAAAGTGGAACCGAAGACCGAACACGAGACCACAGCGTCTTCTACAAAGCAGGCGGGCCAACAGGCATGTATTACAATTTGACAATAAAATCATCATCATCATCCCGTCCCGATACCGACCCCGCCGGCGTGGTCGACGTTTTCTAATTCAGCGCTTATCGCTATCCCACTAAGGTAGATTAATTCTTTATTTAAAAATTCCACTTGATATCAACTCAGAATCATGGCCTGAATCATCCCTCAAAGTTTTCGTTACGATGTCACTAACACCCTGTATATGTAAATTAAAAAATATACAAATACATATATGTATATAGTACCGAAAATGAATGAAATCAACATACATACATACATAAACTCACGCCTATTTCCCACCGGGGTAAGCAGAGACTATAGAATTCCATTTGCTTCGATCCTGACACACTTCTCTTGCTTCCTCCACATTCATCAATCGCTTCATACACGCACGCCGGTTCAGAGTAGATCGCATTGAACCTTTTCTAAGGACATCTCCAATTTGGTCATCGCAAGTCCTTCTCGGTCTTCCTCTGCCAGCCCTACCATCAACTTTCGCTTTTAATGTGTTGTATAATAATAATTTATTACACTAATTTCCGTGCGATTTTAGGAATCACATACATACATTTTCTAGGAATTGTATACAATGACGGATTATATAAATTTCCGTTAACATAGACTGTATACAAATATAGTATACAATATAATACATATAAGGAAAATAAGAAAGTCACTCCAAAGTTCTGCTCCTTAAGATACAGGCTGACATAGTTTAAGGAGCAGGGTTCATGTTTGAAGCTTATGTTTTAGTTTTAATCTATTGTCCTAAACTTGTTCTCATGGTCAAATATTTTTTTTTATTTATGTATTATTATTATAAAGTCCTCATCTACGATGGATGTACCTCTGACTACCCCAATTGGGATACAGTCGTAGGCTTTTAATATGTTATCAATTGATTTTTGGCAGGCGTCTTCTGCGATGCAAGCTAAAGTGAAGCAGAATGCAAACAGGAAACCTAATGTGAGGGACGGAGCTTTGGAGTCGAGTCACTCAGGTAAACAGGAGACTTCTTCTTCTATCGTGTGGGTCGTGAGGTGGTTTACCGACCTTATCAACCCTGGTGTCAGGGTAATATTGAGCAGCCAAAGGCCCCTGACATGGCTCATGTAACGACTACGTACTTACATCAGTAAATAGTAACCGGGACCAACGGCTTAACGTGCCTTCCGAAGCAAGGATCGTCTTACTTTCGGACAATCAGGTGATCAGCCTGTAATGTCCTAAACAAACTAGGGATCACGAGGTGATTTTTGTGATATGTCCCCACCGGGATTCGAACCCGGGACCTCCGGATTGTGAGCCCAACGCTCAACCACTGGACGGAGGCCGTTGTACAGGCGGCTAAAAAGCCCACATTGAAGCACTCTGGTATTTGACTGAGTCAACATACGTAATACCTTAAAAAAAATATAACGAATAAATATACTGGGTGTTAGTGACATCGTAACGAATACTGAGGGGGTTGATTCAGACCATGATTCTGAGTTAAAATCAAGTGGAATTTTCCGTCGCAAAATTCATGATTTTTTTTTAGTTTTTTTAAATTATTTTCAATTCTATACTTTTGCGATGGAAAATTCCACTTGATATTAACTCAGAATAATCAGATGAATCATCCCTCTCAGTATTCGTTACGATGACACTTACACCCCGTACAAGTACATACGGTAGCCATATAAGTAGGTATGGGTGTTAGTGACACCGTAACGAATACTGAGGGGGATGGTTCAGACCATGATTCTGAGTTGATATCAAGTGGAATTTCATGTCAAAAAATTCATGAAATTTTTTCTTTTCTTTTTAATTATTTTCCAATCCATGCTTTTGCGACGGAAATTTCTACTTGATATCAACTCAGAATCATGGCCTGAACCACCCCTAAAATTTTTCGTTACGATGTCACTAACACCCTGTATGAATTAATTTCCGCCTATTTCCCACCGGGGTAAGCAGAGACTATGGAATAAGATAGTTTCCAACTAAGTAGTCAAATCAGTTACTTTTTACTATAAACGTCAAAACACGAAATTACTAATGAAATTTCTTTGAAAAAGCACACTGTGACGTCGTAGAAAAACGTGATAAAATGTCGAACTTATTATTACTTTTTCCTTGCTATTCAAATTCAAATTCAAAAATATCTTTATTCAGTTGGTAACCTAGTTACACTTTGAATCGTCAATTTTACATAAATCGAACGTCTCATCCGCCTAAAACTACTGCAGCTTCTGACAACCTGTATAGCCGGGGAAAAGAAGCTGCAAAAAAACCTCGGCACAGGGCCCTAGACGTTCTTTAAAAAAATACAACCCAACAACAAACCCATCTTAATTAAAAAAAAAAAAAAAAAAAAAAATATACACTAAAATATTGGTATAAGTACAATTGAGTAATTTTGCTGTTAAAAATGATAAATAAGAAAATGTTTTTCGGTAAGTAAGTACTTTTAGACGTGTCTTTAGTTTGATACAAATTCCATGGTAATTTTGTGTTTTGACGTTTAGTAAAAAGTAACTGATTTGACTTGTTGGAAACTAGCCTTAAGTATTATCTGATGATCCAAAAGTGAATTAAAACTCATAAAATATCCCATCATCATCATCATTATGTCATCCCGTGATCATGGCACTTGCAACAGTGTCGAAATATCGGGAGTCACATATCCCCATTTAAACGCGGTAAGAACCCGTTATTATGTGTTTTAATTAAAACTCATAAAAGTTGTATTTTTTTTTCAGGTGAGGGGGGGACGAATCGTTGCTGTGAATTAGTTTAAAATTACATAATAAATAAATACTTTTTAAAATAAACAAAAATAAATCTAACGAAAGCGTTTTTTTATGTTACCATGGGTATTTGTTTATAAAAATAAATAAATAAATACAATTTATTTCACACACAGCAATAACAATTTACATATTATTAAACGTTACTTACATTAATAATAAAATATAATTTTGTTGGTGGCTATTTAAAAGCAGAAGGTAACCCTGTCTCTCAAACTAGGACACCTGTATCTTGAGAGACAGTGTTCAGTTTTTACAGTTTTATAAAATAGCATTGGGTTTTTAAGGTTTATCATAACCAGCTTACGACATCGTATCAACAGTGACTGCAAGTTGTCTTTGATTTCTTGTGGCTCTGCCCACCCCATTAGGGATTACGGGCGTGAGTTTATGTATGTATGTATGTATGCATTGAGTGGAACTATATAATTTATATATATAAAAGGCGCAAAACTTATGTAAGTAATGGTGCTAATTCCTGTAAATACCATCTAATTTTATTTTAAGTTAATATATCTGTCATTTTCTTATCCGCCGAAAAGGAAAGGGACGGGTAATCGACAAGCATAAAATTTATGGAACACACGTCAATTTTAAGCACAAATCTAAACCAACCGTCTAAAAATTTTACATCCGTCAATAACCCGACAAAGTTAAGTAGACAGCACGTCAAACGGAATGCATACCAGCGACGTACCTTTTGATTCGCCGGGGTTATTCATTCATTTACTCATTCTACCTAAAATTAAGAGCTGTGAATCATCCGTCCCTTTCCTTTTCGACGGATACGAAAATGACGGATATAACCTAAAATAAAATTAGGCGGTGTCTGCAGGAATCGGGGCCAATAAGTAAGTAAAAAGAACTTTATTACCTACCTAACCTTTAGCACACCACGGACACTTCATACAAACAACCTAGTTTTACACAGACACTACACATTGAAGTTATCGTACACGCGCATCTGTGTGTGTGACGTCTGACACCATACAATTCAAGTCTAAACTATGTTCGGGGGGTGAGGTAAACCTAGCTCAGACGCTGGTGGGGAGCGGAGAGTTGCCGTTCTATACGTAGTATTATTCCTTAGCATAGGCTAAGGCAGATTTTTTTTGACATGACTTATTGTAGATTTGCCGCAGATGGCATTAACTACTTGGCCGGACAAATGGGGAGCCCTGAAGGCTCTCACCCGGTACAACGTTTAAGACAACAGGCCTGAGGGTGCCCAGTTGGGCGCGAACCTCGGCTCAGGGCGTCGTCTGAGAGGAAGAATATTTGAAAGGATTAATCGACCCTAGTGGGTCGATACCGATAAATAATAATCGTCTATATCGTAGAGTTTTACTGAAAAATAACATAGGTATTTTGACTGGCTGCCAAACTTTAAGCGTGCCTATTGGAAAAATCTATTTTTGTTATTTTTATGTAAGTAAATTTAGTATTTCAGGATCGAAGCAAATGGAATTCCATAATCACTGCTTATCCCGGTGGGAAATAGACGTGAGTTTATGTGTATTATTTTTACCACTTATAACAAAACCAAGTGCTCAATCCTATGACAAGCCGCCATTGCTAAAATTTTGATAACGTAATTGTTACCACTGTGTTACCATTAAATTGGTATCTCCAACATTCCAAGGACGTAAATTTTACTAAGTATTGAAAATTAAGTGAATTACTTACTAACTAACGTATTTAATTACTATTGCTAGTCACATATATAAAAATCATTACAACTGTAAGTAAGTAATTTTTTTTTTATTGTTTATCATAACGTTTATTTAAAAAAGAAACTTAGGTAGGTAGTTCATATCAAAAGGCAGTGTAGATGTGTTACAATACTTAATAGGTATCAATCACAGTATTAGACCGAGTTTCCACTGACGCGGAAATTTTGAAATCTTTTACTAAAAGTTCAAAATTTCCATGCAAAGTTGTTTCCATGCAAAGTAGTTTATAAAAACATTGGTCGTGGGTAATTTATTTTTTACGAAATGGCAACGCAGAGCGGGATGACGTCAGCTGGGCTAACCTTGAAATGTTAGCTGTCACTTTTGAGCATAAGTCACGGACGGATTTGCAGCCATCATGCGAAAGCGGTGCGCTTCCATCCTGCGCCGCACGCGCGACAGTCCCAACACCATCCTGCGCGCGCTAGTTGACCGGTGGGACTCTCCGATGCTGGCTCGCTGGATTCGGCTGCACGCAGTCGTATGATTGGCCGCCAGCGTCGGGGAGTCCATCCGGACTTGCCATTTTTAATATATTTGTATGTTACTAACACTAGTTTTGTAAGCTTGCAATTTTACTAACAAATATGGATGTAATCAATGTGGATGAGTCCGAAATAAATGATTATTATTATTATAAGTACCTGGTTTTCCTATACCATGTTGCCAATCATAGTATGGAAATATAATGACCTTGCTTCACTTATAAAGCGTGTGGAACATTACCTACCGTGACATCAGAATTTTTATTGACGTGTTTTATCATCAGCCTCCGTAGTTAGCGCGTTAGGCTCACGATCTGGATGTCCGGGTTCGATTCCCGATGGGGACATTGTCGAAATTACTTTGTGAGACTGTTTGTTTGGTAAGACACAAGATCTTTAAAATTAAGATGATCCGTGCTAAGCCATTAGTCCCGGTTACTACTTACTGGTGTAAGTGAGTAGTCGTTACATGAGCCATGTCAGGGGCCTTTAGCGGCTCAATAGTAACCCTGACACCAGGGTTGATGGGGTTGGTAATGACAACCCATACGATAGAATAAGTGTTATAAGAATTGGGTCGTATACAAGATTCAAAATAAATTATGAAATTCTGATTACTTAATAAAGACAGATCTAAAACTAAAGATAATCATTTTCTTTCTTCTATTTAACTTATTTATGAATTTTAATGAAGAAAAACGTAATATAAGTCCGACATTTTACCACTTTTTCTATGACGTCACAGTGTGCTTTTTCATACAAATTCCATAGTGATTTCGTGTTTTGACGTTTAATAAAAAGTAACTGATTTGACTAGTTGGAAACTAACCTATTGCTTTTAAGATTCAAAACATGCGTGCGGCTGAAACAACTGATGAAAAGATTAAATCAAACTCAGTGGTAACGATTTAAAAGGGCGCGTTGCCAGTGCGACTGCGCGACTTTTATTGATCGACTTTTAGTCGCAACACCTGGAAGTCAAGGTTGGTTATGGTTGAGTTACCTACTTAATGTCACTTGACAAACATACATATAATATTAAGTATTTGCTTTAATATTTATATATTTTTAATATAATAGGTACAATCTAAAAACTATTTAACAAATACTACAAACTTAACAAGTAAATATTATTAATCTTAACATTTGCTTTTATATTATTATTACGGATTTATTCAATGTAATCTATCTTCTTCTTCTTATCGTGTGGGTTGTGAGATGGAGTACCAACCACATCAACCCTTGTGTCAGGGTTACTATTGAGCCGCCAAAGGCCCCTAACATGGCTCATGTAACGACTACTTACTTACATCAGTAAGTAGTATCCGGGACCAACGGCTTAACGTGCCTTCCGAAGCACGGAATGTAATTTATAATTGTATATTATTGCATTTTATAGGAGCCCAGTTGGTAGAACTCTTGCCTCTCACTTTGAGGTCGCAGGTTGATGATAGTTATTTTCGAATTCATGTTTGGATCATAAATGATTATCACGTGCTCAGCGGTGAAGGAAAACATCGTGAGGAAACCCACATACCCGTGAAATTCATTTTCGGAGGTGACCTTACCTGTATTGGATTGGTTTTCCCTTCGCGGGTCGGAAGGTCAGACAGGCAGTCGCTTCTGTAAAAAACCGGACCTGTTAAATCTTCAGGTTAAGTAAGCGGACCCTGTGAAAACCGAGACAATGCTAGGGAGATGATGTTGCCAGCAGTAATTTTATTATTTATTTATTAACACAAATTACATAGACATTACAGGCAGTCCCAATTCGACTTTGTAATGCAGTTTATAACATTAGTACCTAACTAAAGAATTTAATAATTAACTCCGTGAATTCCGTCAACGAACACGTAAATAGGTCGATGTCAGTACACTGCTGAGAAATATCGTTAGTCGTCGTTTTTTAACTTGATAAAAAATCGCAACTGAAATATCGCGTCGACAAAACGCCTCCTTAACTCTATATACAGCATCGTTACATAAATATTGGCGTCGCGACGTACACTGCTCAGTTTGCCGCGAACCTCGGACTAGTATACGTCTTATACTAAAATTAAAAAGATTTATTTTAATTTCTGAAGTCTTAAAGTTGTTTTAAAATGGCCAATGTTCCTGTGATCACGTTTAATAATGGCCAGAGCTGTCCTATGTTGGGCCTTGGTACTTGGAAGGTAAGAATTACTTAATACTTAGCATCATATTGATTCTGATTCCGGTACACACATAATTGTCGTCGGCTCAAGAACTTGTCGGAGAAGATTATATTTGACAGAATTAATCGTTCATAATAAGCCGATAGCGACACAATTTACCTCTCTACTTACCCATTAGGAGATACATCATCATCATCATCAACCCATTAACGTCCCCACTGCTGGGGCACGGGCCTTCCCTATGGATGGATAGGGAGATCGGGCCTTAAACCATCACGCGGGCCCAGTGCGGATTGATGGTTATTAACGACTGCTAATGCAGCCGGGACCAACGGCTTAACGTGCCTTCCGAAGCACGGAGGAGCTCGAAATGAAAACTTTTATTTTATTTGTGGTCACCCCATCCTATAACCGGCCTTTGCGAAAGTTGGCCGTTGTGGAAGGAGATACATGCTTGATGTTATATGTTCTTCTTCTTCTATCGTGTGGGTTGTGAGGTGGAATACCAACCTCATCAACCCTGGTGTCAGGGTTATGATTGAGCCGCCAAAGGCCCCTGACATGGCTCACGTAACGATTACTCACTTACATCAGTAAATAGTAACCGGGACCAACGGCTTAACATGCCTTCCGAAGCACGGATCATCTTATTTTCGGACAATCAGGTGATCAGCCTGTAATGTCCTAACCAAACTAGGGAGCACAAAGTGATTTTTATGATACGTCCCCACCGGGATTCGAAGCCGGGGCTCCGGATCGTGAGGCCAACGCTCAACCCCTGGACCACGGAGGTCGTTAATTTATTTATTACGAAATGGCGGCGCAGGGTGGGATGACGTCAGCTGGGCTAACCTTGAAATGTTAGCTGTCACTTTTGAGCGTACCTGGGTTTCTTATATCATGGTATGCCTTGACATTAACTTTGAATTATACACAAACTTGCTAATTTCAATTTGCAACCATTATATATATTCAAGAGTGTTAATTAGTTCCCAAAGTCTGATCAAATTTCATAAGTATTGCTCACTGTTTATCACTTTTATTTCGATCTGTGTTTCCATTAACCAGTGATGTGCCATTAACAGGAATTGTTTTAAGTTAACGCGGTTATTATCATAATTAAAACACATAATAACGGGTTCTTACCGCGTTCAAAGCAGGGATATGAGACTCCCGATATTTGGACACTGTTGCAAGTGCCATGATCACGGGATGACTGATTTTTGAACGCGGTAAGAACACGTTATTTTGTGTTTTATTTATTACTTAACAGGAATGTTCCCACTTTGGAAATACTCCCGACAGTAAGGCGCAAAACTTAACATAAGTTTAAAAGAGCTTTATTAACTAACTTTTAGGCAGATTAGTATTGAACGCAATCCCGACTGCTCCGCACCACCCAAATCACCTGGTAGTTGCGGCTTCCGAATACACCCCGCTCAGGGACGGTACTGAAAAGTATCGGCGTCCGAAGGACGTAATATACGATCCCGACGACCCGATTACTCTAGCCGGTGGAGACATATCACAAAAAATCACTTTGTGATCCCTAGTTTGGTTAGGACGTTACAGGCTGATCACCTCATTGTCAAAAAAGTAAGATGATCTGTGCTTCGGAAGGCACGTTAAGCCGTTGGTCCCGGTAGCTACTTACTGATGTAAGTAAGTAGTCGTCACATGAGTCATGTCAGGGGCCTATGGCGGCTCAATAGTAACCCTGACACCAGGGTTGATGAGGTTGGTAATCCACCTCACAACCCACACGATAGAAGAGTCGGTGACTGTAGCCTGGACCCTTAAAGAAATTAATATACTGACGGTCGCAAATCAATATATTTATGAAAACATTATGTAAGTAAGTACGTAAAAATGTATCTCTCCTTCCGAGAAACTGTGAAAGGCATACTTACAATACAAGGAATAAAAATAAAATTGCTATTCAAAATTCTAGATTAATAAGTAAATTAAATTCAATTTTTTTGTGGTTATGTATACGTTTTTACAAAAAAAATACCAGATAAGTAATATTTTAGATTTGTCAGAGAATAAATTTAAAGCTCACGTGAAGCTTACTTTATGTAAAAATGCTTATTATAAGATTAATGATTTACCTAAATGATAAAAATGTCTGGTAATGTGTTCCTCTAGTTATTAAATAACTTGTAATGTACCCTCATTGATTTAAAAGATGTGTTGCTGTTGCAGTTTCTTGTCATTTATTCTCCTCAGCCACAACACCTTGCGTTGACCTTCAACAAGTTTATCCATGTTAATTACGTTGAATAAATGATTCTGATTCTGATTCTAATTCCCTCATTCTTTGACATATTTCTATGATTTCTTTCAGTCAAAACCAGGTGAAGTCACTCAGGCGGTGAAGGATGCCATCGACATTGGGTACCGTCACATAGACTGCGCGCACATCTACCTCAACGAGCCAGAAGTGGGGCAGGCGCTGGCTGAGAAGTTCCAGCAGGGTGTCGTCAAGAGGTGAGTGTTACGTAATACAAACTGGATTAAAAAAAGAAAGGAAAACATGAAGCAGCAGGACTAGGGCCCTGTGCTGGGAGGTTTTCTGGCCACGTCTTTCCCTCAGCGTTACAGATTCCGATGTGGTAGTAGTTTTACAGCTAGTTACATAATATGTAATTTAATGTTTGTCGTTCAAAAATCGCTGACTAATGACTATGTAAGCCAATTTTGACAAATAAATATTTTTGAATTTTGATTTTTTTTTGTGAGACAGTGAGTTTAAGTGTCGTGGCTTATATGTTCTCCCTCAATCAGCGCTTACCGCTATCGACCCACTAGGGTCGATTAATTCTTTCAAATATTTTTCCTCTCAGACGACGCCCTGAGCCGAGGTTCGCGCCCAACTGGGCACCCTCAGGCCTGTTGTCTTAAACGTTGTACCGGGTGGGAGCCTTCAGCGCTCCCCATTTGTCCGGCCAAGTAGTTAATCCCATCAATTTGTCGTACGGTCGGGTTATACTGCGACTCGGATTGACCGGGAGTACTTGTTTTAGCGTATTTTAAACTAAAATAATAATTTTGGTGGTTTTACTGCGAAAATTATTTATACTATGATAACATGCACAATGTCATTGCTTGTTAGAAATTATGATGTGCCATCCTTCTTTTTTCGCTTTGAGCTTCTATTTTTGGAAGTTTTTACCACGCACTTCCCCGTGTTGCCAGTTTGGCGCCTAATCGCACACTGAGGTAAAGTACTGTCAACGTCGCTATATTAACAGTAACTTTGCGTCCCGCTTTTTGAGCGCTGATGTTCAATCTAGACGGAAAATTTAAAATTAGTATTCGTTACGATGTCACTAACACCCTGTATAATATCAAGGACACCATATATTACGATAATCTCGGAATAATTATAAAACAAAGATTAAAATAGAGATTATCTCTGACGTGTAGGTTACATAAGCAAACTGTATATATTATAGATATTAGAAATCAGTGCAGATTATAATCTTTAGACTAGTGATACGACCCTGCTTCTCATGGCTACAATGTTTACCCTAATATCATAGACTAAAGAATAACACGGGGGTTAAAAACATCACTAATTTAAGAGCCACGCTCTTGTCGGTGTAGTATTCTCCATGCAACTTTTTTAGGGAAAAATAGGGCAGTGGTTTCCCCCTTGCCTTCCGCAGTACTCTGTCTGACGCGAGTGAATTTTTTAAAATTATTTTCAGTTCTGTAAGTACTTTTGCGACGGAAAATTCCACTTGATATCAACTCGGAATCACGGATCACCCTCAAAGTTTTCGTTACGATGTTGTGTTCCACTTGTAAATCACCTGGGCATATGTATACAGGGTGTTAGGTGATTCTAGGTGATTTACAAGTGGACTATAAAAAATAGCATAAAAAGTTTATTAAGTAGGCGCATAGATAAGTAGGCAATCTATAAAACGGCAAACTCATAAACTCTACAAGGTCGATTATTTTAAGATTATCTCGAGATAACAGATAAAGTTTAATATTATCTCAGTCTAAACTTAGATTTAGCGTGTCATCATCAATTTCGACGAGATAAATATTATCTTGACTCCTTTCATTTAGGATACTTATTTACTTTTAGTATTATTATAATTTTTATGATTTAGAATAGAATAGAATAGAATAGAATAACTTTATTCCCAAAACAGTGAAGGTTACAAAAGCATTTACATAAATTAAGTTTAACAATTTATGACTAGTAGCTAACACTGCCCAGGGAAATGGGACTGACTCAGCATATTGTTGCTAAGAGTATGGTACGAATGCCCACTCTCACCAACACTGATATTCTGCCAGTACCCATATTACGCTTATAATTAGTAATAAATGAATTGAACGTGCCAACAAAAAACCGTGCCGTGAATTGTTTAAACGGAAAAAAATATATAACAACAAAACAAAAAACAAAGGTAAGGTTAACAAAGTACTAAATGAAAATCAGTAGTATGCCATATGATTTTGGTTTTTCTTTTTTTTCTGCTGGGCACAGGCCTCCCCTCAATCAACCGGAGGGGGTATGGAGCGTACTCCACCACGCTACTACACTGTGGGTTGGTGGAGGTGACGGCTAATAGCCAGGACCAACGGCTTAACGTGCCCTCCGAAGCACGGAATCATCTTACTAAAGTGATTTTCACAAAGTCCCCATTGGATATCGAACCCGGACCTCCAGATTGTGAGCCTAACACTCTACCCACGCAGGCTGTTGTAAAAATAGCAATTAAGTTAAATTTTTCGTTCCCAGGGAAGACATCTTCATCACCTCGAAGCTGTGGTGCACGTTCCACCGGCCCGACCTGGTGGAGCCTGCTGTCAAGACCTCATTGAAGAACCTCGGGCTGGACTATCTGGACCTCTACCTTATCCATTGGCCGCAGGCTTATAAGGTGAGCAATCATAACCCTGACGCCAGGGTTGATGAGGCTGGTATTCCACCTCGCAACCCACGCTATATTACTGTACCAAGTAAATAAAAATATTTTTGTGTTCAAAGTTCTTTATTTGTAAGAATACAGGTACAAAATGATCTTATAGCTAGGATGTCCGCCATATTCGACCTTATAATTCTCTCTCTCTTTATTTAAGAGCTGCGCTCTTGTCGGTGGAGTAATCGCCATTACTCCATAGGGCGTGTAGAACGGTGGTTGCCCCAATCGCCTTCCGTTCCGCAGTACACCGACCAATTTCTCAATCGGTGATGTTCTAGCTAGAGCCCTACCACAATCCATTTCCTCGGCCTCCAACCAGTACTGATACCGCTGCTGCCCGGCATCAGGGGTGCGCTTTTGAAGTAGCGGCGCCAACTCGCTACGTCACAAGATCGTCATAGAACCTAAGTAGCATTCTACGTTCTGCTAATCCTGTCCTTATAATTCAGGTATACAAATTAAAATATATTATCATGCATTATCATATCACATCAATTCAATAAAAAAACAAATTTAATTTCTCACAAAACAAGGATTTTTTTTGTGTTTCAATTTGAGTCCTTCTTTCTTCAGGAAGATGGCGACCTCTTCCCCAAAGATGCTGAAGACAAGGCGATACCCTCCCCAGTGGACATCGTAGACACGTGGAAGGCCATGGAAGAGCTGGTTGACAAGGTGACTATACACTTAGGGTTCCGTTCTCAAAGGGCACTGGCGGCGCTAAATATTTAGATGGTGTGACACCTCACAGTTTTTTTTTGTCGTGACTTAGTGTGGATTTGCCGCAGATGGCATTAACTACTTGGCCGGACAAATGGGGAGCGCTGAAGGTTCTCACCCGGTACAACGTTTAAGACAACAAGCCTGAGGGCCTGGGGGCGCGAACCTCGGCTCAGGGCGTTGTCTGAAAGGGAAAATAATTGAAAAAATTAATCGACCCTAGTGGGTCGATAGCGATAAGCGCTGATTGAGGGAAATCATCGACCACGGCGGGGTCGGCATCGGGGTTCTGAAGTATTTGGTGTCGCGAGCTGATTGGCTGCCTCTATGGCTAGAGTAATCGGGTCGTCGGGATCGTATATTACGTCCTTCGGACGCCGATACTTTTCAGTACCGTCCCTAAGCGGAATGTATTCGGAAGGTGTGTCTGTCTGTTTGCCCGTCTTTCACGGCAAAACGGAGCGACGAATAGACATCATTTTTAAGTGAAGATAGTTGAAGAGATGGAGAGTGACATAGGCTACTTTTTGTCTCTTTCTTACTCCCACACTTCCCGAAAATAGGGGGTGGGAGTTTGAACAGAAGTTGCCCCAGCGGAGGGCAGAGAAGATGGCTCTGTCCCCCCTGGGGCCGAGTTAACGGTCTTGTATGAAACCAAAACACACAACCTCCGTGGTCTAATGGTTAGAGCGCCAGGCTCACGATCTGGAGGCCCGGGTTCGATTCCCGATGGGGACACGGTCGAAATCACTTTGTGAGACTGCCCTTTGTTTGGTAAGGACTTTTCAGGCTTGAATCACCTGATTGTCTGAAAAAGTAAGATGATTCCGTGCTTCGGAGGGCACGTTAAGCTGTTGGTCCCGGCTATTAGCCGTAAAAACACCTTCACCAACCCGCATTGGAGCAGCGTGGTGGAGTATGCTCCATACCCCCTCCGGTTGTTTGAGGGGAGGCCTGTGCCCAGCAGTGGGACGTATATAGGCTGTTATGAAACCAAAAGCCCAAATGAAGATGTTATATTCTTGTTAAGGGTCTGGTGAAGAGCATCGGCGTCTCCAACTTCAACAGGAAGCAGCTGGAGAGGATCCTGCAGAATGCCCGGATCAAACCCGCCGTACAACAGGTATGCAAACATATTTAACGTGGTCCAGTGGTTGAGCGTTGGGCTCACGATCCGGAGGCCCCGGGTCCGAATCCCGGTGGGGACATATCACAAAAATCACTTTGTGATCCCTAGTTTGGTTAGGACATTACAGGCTGATCACCTGATTGTCCGAAAGTAAGATGATCCGTGCTTCGGAAGGCACGTTACGCCGTTGATCCCGGTTACTACTTACTGATGTAAGTACGTAGTCGTTACATGAGTCATGTGAGGGGCCTTTGGCGGCTGAATAGTAACCCTGACACCAGAGTTGATGAGCCTGTAATGTTCTAACCAAACTAGGTGAGTCTAACGCTCAACCACTGGACCACAGAGGCCGTTTGCTAGGTAAGCGTTATCCACCTTAGATCACATTGTCACTTACCATCAGGTGGGATTGTGATCAAACGCGAGTTTATATTATTTTAAATAGAAACCCTTCTTCTAGATCGAAGTCCACCCTTACTTAAACCAGCACAAGATGTTTGAATACTGCAAAGCTGAAGGCATCGTGGTGACAGCATACTCGCCTCTAGGGTCCCCGGACAGACCCTGGGCTAAGCCAGGAGACCCCAACCTGATGGAGGACTTACGGCTGAAGGGCGTCGCCAACCGACACGGGAAGACCGTGCCGCAAGTGCTCATCAGGTAAGATAGAAAAGAAACTCCTCAGAAAGATGTTCGTGCGTCACCCAACAGGGTCCACATAATATCAGCGTCGTGGTTCACGCCGCGACTTGTGCTGAACGAGGCCCTTTTATCTCAGGACGTCCACCACCACCTTATGGTCATTTCGACAAACATCCGTCTTGCTTTTTTGTAATTGTTTAGTGGAAATTTGATATGATGTTGTTGTCTTTTTTTTTGTGTGTGTGGCGTCCTTTTATAATAAACTTTTTCTATTCTATTCTATTAAAAGAAGAAATATTTACAAGTAAAAATATTTTTTCTAAAGAAACTTTTATATTCAAATTCAAAAATATCTTTATTCAATAGGTAACACTTTGAATCGTCAATTTTTACATAAGCTGGTGGCCGGGACTTGAATAACGACCTCTATAGTCCAGTGGTTGAGCGTTGGGCCGCCGGAGGTCCCGGGTTCGATTCCCGGTGGGGACATATCACAAAAATTACTTTGTGGTCCCTAGTTTGATAAGAACATTACTGGCTGAACACCAGATTGTCCGAAAATAAGATGATCCGTGCTTCGGAAGGCACGTTAAGCGGTCCCAGTTACTTACTGATGTAAGTATAAGTAGTCGTTACATGAGCCATGTCAGAGGCCTTTGGCGGCTCAATAGTAACCCTGCCAGGGTTGATGAGGTTGGTACTCCACCTCACAAGTGACACGATAGAAGAAGCAGGGACTTTCTTGCTTATATTTTATCGTTTCTAGATACGCTATCGACCGCGGGATGATAGTGATCCCGAAGTCCGTCAACAAGGACCGTATAGCGCAGAACTTCGATGTGCTGGACTTCCAGCTCTCTCCTGAGGACCTGCAGAGCATCGCCGAGCTGGAGTGCAACGGACGCTTGTGCAGCATGGGAGAGTAAGTACAGTACCTCCCATTCAGAACCCCGATACCGACCTCGCCGGCGCAGTCCACGATTTCCCTCATTCAGCGCTTCGCTATCGACCCACTAGGGTCGATTAATTCTTTCAAATATTCTCCCTCTCAGACGACGCACCCTCAGGCCTGTTGTCTTAAACGTTGTACCGGGTGAGAGCCCTCAGCGCTCCCCATTTGTCCGGCCAAGTAGTTAATGACATCTACGGCAATTCTACAATAAGTCACGTCAAAAAAAAGTATCTCTCATGATGGTCTTAGATGGTGTTAGTGACATCGTAACGAAAACTTTGAGGGATGATTCAGACCACGATACTGTGCAATTTTCTGTCGCAAAATTCATGTTTTGTTTTTTAATTATTTTCAATTCTATACTTTTGCGATTGAAAATGTCACTTGATTTTAACCCAGATTCACGAGCTAAATCATCCGCCTTTTTTAGAATTTTTTCACTTTTTTACCCAAAAATAAAGATATACCTTTCGAACGCCGGAACGCGGATCTCGACCAGACACAATGTAAAATCTATTGTGTCTGGTATCTCGGCATATGAGAGGTTAAGTGTCTGTTAAAGCTTAACAGCGCCATACATACATACATACACCACAAGTAATCAAAGATAAATTGCAGCCAGTGTTGATACGATGTCGTAAGCTGGATATGATAAACCTTATGGTGATAAGGGACCAGCCTATCGCCCATAACATTAGTCCATCATGTTAGAGGACACAATCCCTCTGTCGGTTTTGACGACATGCCCGGGAAGACAAGCAGCGTTTTCTATGTTTTTTTATTTGCTCCCAGAACAGCATAGAAGCATACCCATCAGATGGCAGCGCCATCTACATTGTTTTTGAGAAACGTAACCGGGAAAGTCCATTATTGATCCATATTTTGTAAGCAAATAAAAAATGCTTGAATTTAGAATAATACTTATTTTTGTTTCAGCACTCACCATCCTGAATATCCATTCCACGAAGAGTATTAAAGAAAAAACAAGAAAGATTCCTACGAAGTGAAAAATGCACATTGTGTTAAAAAAACATTTTGTTTGTGGTTTGTTTTGTTGTTGATTTGTATTGTATGTAGGTATGCAAGTGTGGCTGTAGAATAAATAAATAATTAATCTATCTATCTAAAAATATTGTACCAAAAAGTATTTAATAATAATAAATTTTATTGCACAAACACATTACAAAGATAATTTCTACTCACGCCTATTTCCCTATATAAAATATAGAATTCCATAATAATAAAATAATTATTATAATTTTAATTTTGTTAAAAAATTTACACTATATTCAAAGTTCAAAGTGCTTTATTTGTAAGAATATAGGTACAAAATAAAAAATAAGGTATAAATAGGTAATAATAAATATTATGCAAAGTTTACAATGCAAGTAAAAACAGCGGCAGCTTAACAGAGGTCACATTTTTTTTCTTAACGTCTAGCGCCATCTAGTATGGAGTAGAAGTACTAAAAGGGCTTGTTCGTTTCAATAACATTTTTTAGTTTATAAAATCCTATTACAAAACGCTATTAATTCAATACATTATTATTATTTTTTATATTATTAGTAGAGAAGTACACAAAATAATAAATTAGTTATATTAACTTTAAAAAAATATCTGGCTGTAAACTTTGAATTCCTTGCGTCTGACATTTAAAAAAGAACGCGCTGTCACGCACGGTGTATAACGTGACCAAATAAGAAAGCCTATATCAACGATATCATATTCTTAAATGACATAACTTTTTATTTTAGCCGTATTATTGTGGCTATACTCTGTTAGAAAGTGTTTCACGTATTTATTTACGTAAACAATATAGAAAATTGCGTTAGAAATAAGTTTTAAAGGGATTAGGAGTGAAAATGGTAGAAGAAGTATGCAGATTATGCCTTAGTAGAGATAATTTAAGCCCAATATTTGTTAATGTGGACCAAATTGAGAGATATTCGCTAGTACTAGCTTTAACGACGGGATTAAAAGTAAGTTATAACCTAAGTATACTCTAGTAGTAAGTACGTATGTAGTAGATTCACCCTAATATGGGGTGAAAGAAATTGCTATTTAGCAGTAAGGCCAAAAGTACATAATATTTTTGTCCTTTTTTGTTTTAAGGGTAATAAACAAGCACTGTGGTCTAGTAGTTAGAGTGTTATGAAATGAAATGAAATAAAATTAAATACGTATTGTAACAAAAAAGTCTATCACTCAACCATATGGCGTGTGAATATTAATATTACATAAACAGCCTATATACGTCCCACTGCTGGGCACAGGCCTCCCCTCAATCAGCCGGAGGGGGTATGGAGCATACTCCACCACGCTGCTCCACTGCGGGTTGGTGGAGGTGTTTTTACGGCTAATAGCCGGGACCAACGGCTTAACGTGCCCTCCGAAGCACGGAATCATCTTACTTTTTCGGACAATCAGGTGATTCAAGCCTGAAAGGTCCTCCAAACAAAGGACAGTCTCACAAAGTGATTTCGACAATGTCCCCATCGGGAATCGAACCCGGACCTCCAGATCGTGAGCCTAACGCTCTAACCACTAGACCACGGAGGCTGTATTAATATTAAATAATTTATAATTAATGAATGAATGGGAATGTTAGGTTGGTTTGTACACGTAAGGCGGATGAAGGATAATAGAATTGCAAAAGCGGTATATAAAGCGAAAGTTGATGGTAGGGCTGGCAAAGGAAGACCGAGAAGGACTTACGATGACCAAATTAGAGATATCACGCACGATATTTTTTTTTCAGATTCAACCAAACGACGGTCTGCCGCAACAAATATGCGCAAATTGCACATATACAGTTAACAAATCATTAAAACTCAGAAACGAAGCTCACTTGACTGAACGAAAACTCATAAAATCAGGATATAAACGAAGTAACCCTGAAAATAAAACTAGCTTAAAGGAAGAAAATATTGAACAAACGCAGAATAATGATTATTTAGAAGATATAGCGACGGATTGCTTTGATTTTGACGGATTTAAAATTGAAATTGAATTAGATAGGATAACAGAAAATGGCGGTGTGAAAGAAGTAAATGAGGCAAAGGCGCTAAGCGTTCAGCCAAAGAAAAATAGTAGGAAGGAGAAAAGAGAACTGTATTTGAGTTTAATTGAAGGAGATTTCGACCGGAACGGACCCGTGAAATGTAAAGTGTGTAAAAAGTCTGTCAGTAAGTGGGCGTGTTTTATTAATCACGCGAAGAAACATTTGGGTTTCAAGTTTATATGTGAAGTAAGTACCTACGGAACAGAATAAAGAGGTTGGAAGGGCCAAGTGAGCGAAACGCGGGCCATACAAGTATGAGTAAATAGTTCTACTTCTATCGTGTGGGTTGTGAGGTGGATTACCTACCAACCCCATCAACCCTGGTGTCAGGGTATTTATTGAGCCGCCATAGACCCCTGACATGACTCATGTAACGATTACTCACTTACATCAATAAGAAGTAACCGGGACCAACGGCTTAACGTGCCTTCCGAAGCACGGATCATCTAACCGGACAATCAGGTGATCAGCCTGTAAGGTCCTAACCAAACTATGGATCACAAAGTGATTTCTGTGATATGTCCCCACCGGGATTCGAACCCGGGACCTCCGGATCGTGAGCCCAACGCTCAACCACTGCACCACAGAGGTCGTTAGCAAATAGTTCATACTTCAACTTTGCATTCCACTCGTCCGCGAACTTTAGGACACACGGAACTCCGCAACAGTATATTAAAAAGGTCGTCATGGGCATTATAATCTGCAGGGAAAAAAAACAAATATCGACTACCATGCGAGGAGATCTCTCCTTATCACAGGAATGCTAAAAACCTTAGTAAACAAAATAATTAATGGGATTTTATTTTTTAGTTCTGCGGCAAAAGCTTCATTTCATCCAACCAGCTCAAACGTCACTGTAGATCGTACCATGGGATGGAGAGAGACCTCAAGTGCAAACACTGCAACTATCTCGCTCTAGACAACGCGCAGTTAATAGTAAGTCATCATCATCATCATCATCAGCCCATTAACGTTCCCACTGCTGGGGCACGGGCCTTCCCTATGGGTGGATACCACGCGGGCCCAATGCGGGGCGCTTCTTCTATCGTGTGGATTACCTACCAAACCCATCAACAGTGGTGTCAGGGTTACTATTGAGCCGCCAAAGGCCCCTGACATGACTCATGTAACGACTACTTACGTAAGTAGTAACCGGGACCAACGGCTTCACGTGCCTTAAGCACGGATCATCTTACTTTTGGACAGATGATCAGCCTGTAATGTCCTAACCAAACTAGGGATCTATAAAGTTACGATAACGTCAATATTTATTGTCTGTGTAAAACGAGGTGTTTTGTATGAACTGGGGGGTTAAAATGGCCACATCGAAGCAATTCATCTAAAAAAGCAATATTGCTATTTGACATTTGCGCTTATAAAAGTAAGTGCGCAATGCAAACAAATGTCAAATAGCAATATTACTTTCTTGGATGAATTGCTTCAATGTGGCCATTTTAACCCCCCTGTCCGGGGTGTAGCATAGACTGTGTTGTCTTGACGATTGATAATGTTAAGGTCTTAACAGATCCATGAGCGGCGCGTGCACACGGGGGAGCGTCCGTACGTGTGCGACGTGTGCGCAGCCTCCTACTTCAGCCGCAAGTGTCTGCTGCAGCACATCGAGAGCCACCGACACACTACCAGCGTTCAGGTATCACATGGGATTCCAGGGGATGGACATCATGGGTGACCACTGAAATTTCACCTAATTCTCTACGGAGTTAGGTTGTCTGCGACCTGGTAACCCCGTCCCAACCCTCCTCATAAATTAAAAATCCTTTTACCGCTTCGTAACAGACCTATTAAAAACGCTCCTTAATTACAGTTAAGTTTTTCTAGTAACTAAGAATTTACCTACTTTGTTCAAAATTTCATTGATACCATTTGGGAGAGGCCGCTGATTCTTGAGACACAGATTCGTCTAGTTTAAGTGTCAGAGACATCAAAACATTTTTGTAAACTTTCTTTTTGAATAAAGATTATTATTATTTATTAGTAACAGATTAACATAAAAATAAGCAACATCCATCCATCCCCACCAGCGGATGAGCTGGGTTTGCGCCCCCCTCACACGAACAACACTAATTACATTACTAATTCCGGGATCCGGGATGCCGGGATCGAATCCTCTACCCGGGATAGTTATTTTCAAATTCAAAAATATCTAACAGTAGGTAACATAAACACTTTGAATCGTCAATTTTTACATAACGAACGTCTCATCCGCCTAAAACTACTGCACCTTCTCACAACCTGTATAGCCGGGGAAAAGAAGCTGCAATTTAGAAGTCGCCGTAGCCGAATACGGTTTGGACTACATGACGATGATGATCTTTTACAGTGCGAGTTGTGCCCAGCATCGTTCAAGTCTCGCCGCCACCTCGCCAAACATCGTTACGGCGCGCACTCGGACAAGCGGCGCATGCGCCGCCGACAGCAGGCCACTGACGCAAGCATAGACAGGATGCAAGTATAGTGCCACTCATATGGCCAAATGGACAACTTTTCCATCAAGGCCGCACTTAGAATAGAATAGAAATTGTTTAATAATAAAAAAATAATAAATAATAATAATGATTGTTTAATATTGTTCTTTGTTTATTGTTTTATAAAAAAAGGACTAATTTGAAATTTATTTTATTCATCATCATCATCACCAGCCCATTACCACCACGCGGGCCCAGTGCGGATTGGTAGTTGTTAACGACTGCTAATGCAGCCGGGACCAACGGCTTAACGTGCCTTCCGAAGCAATTCGCATATAGATACTAGTGATTTTATTTACTGTACTATTCAGCTGTTAATCTTCCTAAAAGTAAATAACATAACATAAAGCCTATATACGTCCCACTGCTGGGCACTTAAGTACTTGCATGTAAGTAAGTAGTCGTTACATGAGCCATGTCAGGGGCCTTTGGTGGCTCAATTTTTTTTTAACTTTGGAAAATGCGTTACGCATACCACGCCGCCCGGGGGGACGACGTGGTTATGTGGGACTCCCTAATAACCCTGACACCACGGTTGATGGGGTTGCTAATCTACCTCAAAACCCACACGATAGAAGAAGAGGTTATAAGCACGCCACACACAAAAACAAGAAAATAACATCAATTAAAATTATCAAAAAAAGACTAATTCAGCACACAATATAAATCGATTTATTACAGATTTAAATCATCAAAAAATAATTTTACAATATTTGTACAAAAAAACAGATTTAAATCATCAAAATATTATTTTACAATATTTGTAAGTACAACAAAGTAAACAATTTGATAAGGTTGTCCATAATTTAACAGTGACAATGGACAAAAAAATTCATTAAAAAGTATAAAATAAAATTTATTAAACAATAAACAAATTACAAAAAAAAAAACACTTATAAGCAGTTATAATTTAATATTATACTGTTATTATTAATACTGTTAACAATTTCGTTATAATAGTAAGCCACTTTTTATAAGTAATCTACACAGGGTCTAAGTGACACCGTACTGAATACTGACGGGGATAATTCAGACCATGATTCTGAGTTAATATCAAGTGGAGTTTTCCATCACAAAATTCATGACTTTTAGTTTTTTAAATATTTTCGATTTTATTTTTTTGCGATAGAAAATTCCACTTAATATTGACTCAGATTAATGAGCTAAATCATGGTATATGAAGACCAGGTATGCTCAATCCTATGACAAGCCGCCATTGCTAGCCCATTGATGGCGTAAGTGTTACCATTCAATTGGTATCTCCAACAATCCAAGGACGTAAATTTTATTATTGAAAATTAAGTGAATTACTGACTAATGTATTTAATTACTAATATTTGTCACTTACATTAAAAAAATCATTAAAACTGTACATAAATCTTTTCATAAAAGTACATAATTTCCTTGCAAATTAAATTAAAAACATTGGACGTGGGTAATTTATTTTTTACGAAATGGCAATGCAGGGCGGGATGACGTCAGCTGGGCTAACCTTGAAATGGTAGCTGTCAGTTTTGAGCATACCAGCGGGACTCTTACTCGCCGCGACAGAGATCGTCTGTCTCTTTCTGTGCAGTATTGTGAGAGAGTGACGGGTGACGTATGTCGAGGCGAGAAATCGCGCGCTTACAGTACTAAGCCCGCTGGTTTTCTTAAACCATCAGCTGAAAGATCCCTCAAAGTTTTTGTTACAATGTCACTATAAACCTGTAGATCAATGAATAGCTATCACTAAACGATATGCGATTTCACACTTCACTTCTAAATAACATTTTATAAAAGCTTACAACATTTGAACGCAGTTCCGTGCGACACATCTAATATAAAATACACGAGAGGACAGCCCATCGCTCTAATAGAGAGCGTAGAAAATCGACTGGTTAGACATCATGGTTACCAGAAATACCCACCAATTTGATATACACTTCTTTAGCGAGTTAATGTTTATTGACTCTTTAGTCACATAAACTCTTTATTTTTCACTTTCCTTCCACCGACTGTAATTGGAATACCATTGTATTTAATTTTATAAATTATGTAATACAAACTGGATTTACAAAAAGAAAGGAAAACATGAAACAGTAGGACTAGGGCCCTGCGCTGGGAGGTTTTCTGGCCACGTCTTTCCCTCAGCGTTACAGATTCCGATGTAGTAGTAGTTTTACAGCTAGTTACATAATATGTAATTTAGTTTTTGACGTTCGAAAAGCGCTAACTTTGTAAGCCAATTTTGAAAAATATTTTTTTCAAAATCAACCAAGACAGAATCACTCTGGCTGGCAGCTCTGGATCTACAGGGGAGTAACTGGCTTGGGCACTCCTGCCCTGAGAATTAGACCTCTTAGCGGCCACATAAAACTCATATATTTAATGCAGCGTTGCCAGACGTCCAGATTTTGGCGGGACATCCCGATTTTTAAATCAAAATTTAATGACCCGCACGGGACAGACTCAGCCCCGCTTTTCGGGAATAACTCGAACCGTGCGTGCAACGTACTGAGAAAGCGCGGGCGGATGGCACAGGCAAGTGTGGACTGGAAATTTTGATTTTGATTCCAGTTTTTTTTTATTCACAAGACGAATAAGACTCAACTATTTAACTGATTAAAAATATCATATTTTTATTAAAATACATTTTTTATGCATATTTTTGCTATCTATTGTCACGTAAACGTAATTTGAACTCAAATTAAAAGATAAATATTTAAAAACGTATTTGTATACGTTTTTTTACTACGAGCTTTCGACGAAAGAATCCCGCTTTTTTCACTCAAAAAGTTCCAAAATCCACATATGGCAAAAAAAAATCTGGCAACGCTGATTTAATGGGTGGCTATAAACGATATATATAAAACTCATCGAGGACCCGCACCACCTAAATATATTGCTAGGGCCGTCGCGTCACTGCGCTTTACGCGTCGAAGTATGGCGATTGACTGTCCTCTCGCATAAACAGTTCGATCGTGACAAAAGTGTTAATTCCACACATTTAAAGCAATTGACTAGATTAGTAGATAAGTAAGCGTATGTAAAGAATAAATATTAAGTGTCTCAATGAAGCTAATTCCTGTAGACACCGTCTAATTTTATTTTAAGTTATACCTGTCATTTTTTTATCCGCCGAAAAGGAAAGGGACGAGTAATCGACCGGCATAAAATGTTTAGATTACACGTCAATTTTAGGCAGAGATTAAAAAGCCCCTCCCAAAATTTTATATTGGCCAATAACCTGACAGAATTAAGTTGACAGCACATGTTAAACAGGTTCAATAGCAGTAGGATGCCTATTTTATTTGCCCGGGTTATTGATTCATTTACTATTCATGTTAAAATTAACAGTTGACAATCATCCGTCCCTTTCCTTTTCGGCGAATAAGAAAATGACGGGTATAACTTAAAATAAAATTAGGGGATGTGTACAGGAATCGGGGTCAATGTTTCTGTTAGATATTGTCACTGGCTTAACCCAACTATGTTAAATAAATAATTATTAATGTCAACACCTATTTTATATTTTTTTACTATGGCAACATTGTGTGACATTTCCTCTTCTTTTTCATTTCATTAAGTTTGCTGTAACCTCGGTTGCAATGGGGCTTTCCAGGCTACATTCCGTAGAAACAATATAGATGGCGATGTACAGATTTTTCTTCGTTTAACCTTCTAATTTCATGGATAACAGACTTAGGCATTTTTCATCTTTGTTTTTGGATATAAATGACGACCTTTTTTATTACAACAAAGTACATTTTCTACTTCCGACCATTATTGTTCTGATTAAAATAAATAGAAGCAATATACGTAACAACAAAATTTTATAAATTTCAACAGCACACAACAACAACACAAAAGAAACATAATTAAAAAAGAAAAAATAATAATAATATTTTATTTTATATATTATATATTTTATTAATATTATTATTATATTAATATTATTATATTTATCATTTCAATATCTCGGGACAATGGAGTCCCGGAATTTTGGAAGGCGTGCGTGGGGCCGATGCCAACACATAGAGGCCCCTTAAGATAGTTTAATCTAAATGTGGTGTGATTATATTATTATTATATTATATAAATATATATATTTAATACATATTATGATTTTATTTTTATTTTATACATATATTTTTTGGGGGAACGTAACCTGGAAAGTCTCATTATATTTTTTTTCCTTCCCAATATAATTTGACAAAATAAAATACCTAGTTCGTATCCTTCATCATCATTGGCCTTATACGTCTGTTTCAGACGATTTATGACGTCATTGCCTCGAAGAAATGCACTTTCTTTCATGGCTGTGCAAGCCAATCATAGAGCGGCAAACTCTACCGCAAATTCTGCATCCTTAACTTAATAAATAATAAATAAATGGGAAGGTGGGTATTTCAATCTTCACTCCATCCAATCGTCATCACCTCCAAAGTCTGGTTCCTGAAAAGAGTTTTTTACAATATACCTAAACCACGCTACAAAGGGCTGGTGTCTCTTGAAATTAAATATCATCATGTTATGACGATTTTATTATAACGATCGAATGAATCGTTGGATGTATCGTATCATTGTTTTTTTCTCTCTCTCTTTTTTATGTAATGTTTGTTTTTTTTTACATACATACATACATAAACTCACGCCCGTTATCCCTAATGGGGTGGGCAGAGCCACAAGTAATCAAAGACAACTTGCAGCCACTGTTGATACGATGTCGTAAGCTGGATATGATGAACCGTATGGTGATAAGGGATCAGCCTATCGCCCATAACATTAGTCCATCATGTTAGAGGACACAATCCCTCTGTCGGTTTTTACGACATGCCCGGGAAGACAAGCAGCTGAACGTGTTCTATGTTTTTTTTTTTTTTGTGATGTGTAATTTGGATAATGACATTGTAAATCATTTTTCATATTTCATAATTAATGTACCTAATGATTGACAATTGGGTCGTGTACTAGGTTCAAGATAAATTATGAAATTCTGATTACTAAATAAAGACACATCTAAAACTAACGAAAAACATTTTCTTTTTTCTATTAAACTTATTTATGAATTTTAATCAAGAAAAACGTAATAATAAGTCCGACATTTTGTCACGTTTTTCTATGACGCCACAGTGTGCTTTTTCATACAAATTCCATAGTAATTTCGTGTTTTGACGTTTAGTAAAAAGTAACTGATTTGACTAGTTGGAAACTAGCCTATTGATAATCTAAATTATCATTTTTATTTTATTTAACTATTTGCATGTTATAATTTAAATAACTAAAAATGACCATCTGCAAACTATAATACCATTTTTATTGCGAACAAATGATTTATGAATTATGGTGAAAGAAAAAATTCATTTGACCAGGCTGTATGGCTATGTTCCTTTGCCTGCTCCATCTCGGGGCAAATTAAACCAAAAAAAAAAAAAAAGAATTATGGTGAATCACATTCTAATGTCTTTTCTTCGACAAAACCTCGATTATTTTCAATTAATTTTATTCAAAGTAAAATTGAGACCACAGATTTTAACTGGATTGAAAGATAAAGATAATTTATTTGCTTAAACATGAGTAATATAAATACAGATGACAGTGTTCACATTCAACGTTCCTCATGTTTGCCTAAAAAAAAAGAAAAAAACATAGTTTGTCTATTGCGAGATTTTGTCAACAAAAATTACACGCGAATGTGATTTTTCAAAAAGGTGGTTAAGTGGTTTTCAATATAAGGCGATGATGTTTAAAACATACCGGTTCTGGTTCAGGTTCCGGTTCCGGTTCTGGTTCCGGTTCCAGTTCTGGTTCCGGTTCCGGTTCCGGTTCCGGTTCCAGTTCCGGTTCTGGCTCAGGTTCCGGTTCTGGTTCTGGCTCAGGCTCCGGTTCCGGTTCCAGTTCTGGTTCCGGTATCGGTTCTGGTTCTGGCTCAGCTTCCGGTTCCGGTGCCGGTTCCAACTCTGGTACCGGTTCTACATCTAGATTTGGTTCCGGTTCTGGTTCTGGTTGCGATATCAGTTCAGGAACGAGTCCGAATCCCTGAAAAATATATTCAAACAAATCTAGTTATGATACCTATCTGACCTTTGGCATTTACTTGTCAACTTATAATGAGGATAAAAACTATTTTTCCCATCAGCGGGTACCGCACGCGACAGAGATCATCTGTCTCTTTCTGTGCAGTACTGTGAGAGAGTGACGGGTGACGTATGTCGAGGCGAGAAAGAGCCGCGCGCGTACGGTGCTAAGCCCGCTGGTGTCGCTACTGTTGAGTGTTCTTCAATTTTGACAGTTCCCCATACTATTTGAGTAAACAAACATATTGTTCTGGTTATATGTTTACACTATAATAACCTTTTAAGCAGCGTTTAACTGCAAAATCATAGTATTAAATATCTATAATCTAAAAATCGGAAAGAAGAAAATTTAGAAAGATCTATTTTCAATAAAAACTGCCTTTTTACTTATGGCTGAGGAGCTCGGTGGCGCAGCGGTAAACGCGCTCGATCTGCGTTTGTTGAAGTTAAGCAACTTTCGCAAAGGCCGGTCATAGGATGGGTGACCACAAAAAAAAAATGTTTTCATCTCGAGCTCCTCCGTGCTTCGGAAGGCACGTTAAGCCGTTGGTCCCGGCTGCATTAGCAGTCGTTAATAACCATCAATCCGCACTGGGCCCGCGTGGTGGTTTAAGGCCCGATCTCCCTATCCATCCATAGGGAAGGCCCGTGCCCTAGCAGTGGGGACGTTAATGGGCTGATGATGAATTATGGCTGCTTTTCTTTTAGCAACTCATCCTTCAGACAGGATACACAGCACGTTGCTCCACATTTTATCCAGAATTTTAGGAACACTCAACAGTGCTGCCAACTAGAAATAGTTTTATTGCGACCATGTGTTCGTACAAATTGTGGTGTTATAAAAATACAGAAGTAAGTATTATAGTATCAACTACATAAATGGGTGAATCTCAAAATTTCACGTTTGGTGGCGAAATTTCATATTATTTTTTCGTGAAAAATTGGGTTCAAAAGGATCCTCGGTTCCGACATGAAAAAGGAATTTTACAATTCCCAATTTTCCCAATTTCCCCAATTTTTCACGAAAAAATTATATGACAGTCGCCACCAAACTTGACACATTTTGATATTCACCCATTTGAGCTTCTAAGTAGATTTTATTCTAGAAACGACGAATTATACTACGATAGATATACTAACATAAATTGTCTTCAGTATTTGTATTTTATGTCTTCCAGTCTTGTTAAAATATATATTTTTTTTATATTTTATTATTTTTTCGTTATTTTCATCACGTTATATACATATTACAATTTTTTTATTTATTTTCACGGTAGGTGAGTCCTGTAAAAAATGGTGTACTTTATTTAGGTTAAAGTTTCCATACAAAAATCGCATTCTTACCAAGTGTGAACGAGACAGACCGTGCGTTCTCTCTTCCTCATTACCGGCTTACGGCCATTTAAGACTAAAGTAAGACCCAGAGGGGGTGAGGTAGGCGCCCGATACGAATTGGTGCGGGGGGGGGGGGGAGTTATTGTTCTATACGTAAACTAAGGCCAACCAGACGAGATAAAAAACGTAAACAATACGTTAGTATTATTCTTTGATTATCACGTTACGCCGCTGGCCACAGGCTTCTTTATTTAGATTAAAGTTTCTTTAAGATTTAGATTAAAGAAAAATAATGACCTTTTACTTTTTAAATGACATTACTAGGCACCCAACATCATGTTAGCATGCCTTGCAACCAGTTTTAGGGTAAGTACATCTTTGTTATTTTCTTCTACAATGATCTTCCGGTATAAGATTCTTATTAGATAGAATTTTAGTCAAAATTCAAAAATATTTATTTTACAAAATTGGCTTACAAAGTTAGCGCTTTTTGAACGTCAAAAATTAAATTACATAATGGTGCTAATTCCTGTAAATACCATCTAATTTTATTTTAAGTTATATCTGTCATTTTCTTATCCGCCGAAAAAGAAAGGGACGGGTAATCGACAAGCATAAAATTTATGGAACACACGTCAATTTTAAGCACAAATCTAAACTAACCGTCTAAAAATTTTACGTCAGTCAATAACCCGACACATTAATTTACTCATTCTTCCTAAAATTAAGAGCTGTGAATCATCCGTCCCTTTCCTTTTCGACGGATATGAAAATGACGGATATAACTTAAAATAAAATTAGGCGGTGTCTGCAGGAATCGGGGCCATTATGTAACTAGCTGTAAAACTACCACATCGGAATCTGTAACGCTGAGGGAAAGACGTGGCCAGAAAACCTCCCAGCACAGGGCCCTAGTCCTACTGTTTCATGTTTTCCTTTTTTTTAAGTCTCCGTTCATACCCGATGCGTGGTTTTGCTCCTGTATGTTGGCGGCGCCTGTTGGCCTTTGCACAGCGACAGCGAATCACCGCACGCGCGGAATGTGCAAGCCGCCAACCGCAGGAAAACATAAATGCGTTCAAAATAATTTACGACACATACTAAAAATAAATTTCTAACAATCTTCCAGCAAAACCCTTCGTGGTTTACTTACTGGTTCGGTTTGGACTAATCATCATCATCTCCGAAGTCTCCGTAGTCGATTTCTGGGTCGTCGTCTATAATTCCGGGCGGTTCGTAATCAGGCTAAAATAAACATTGCAGGCTGATCACCCTGTCCGAAATCAAGATAAAAGGAGAGAAAAAACAACGTGAGAGTGTAGAAAAACGCGACAAAACGTCGCACTTATTATTACATTTTTCTTTATAAAAATACATACGATCATCTTAGACTGGCTTCTATTTCTAGATTAGCATTTTATAATTTACCTTCGACCCAGTCAAATACCCAATTTCAAAATGTATCCTTGACCTAAGAAACTACTCAATTCTCCGATAGGAAATTCCACTTATTACTTCAGAATCATGGTCTGAATCATCCACCTCAATATTCGTTACCACTAAAACTATTTGTACCTGTACGTGAATTCAGCTCATTATTCTGAGTTAATATCAAGTGGAATTTTCCATCGCAAAAGTAGTTGAAAATAATTTAAAAGACACTAAAAAAATCATGAATTTTGGACGGTAAATTCTACTTGATATCAACTCAGAATCATGGTCTGAATCATCCCCCTCAGTATTCGTTACGATGTCACTAACACCCTGTATATCACTCTATCACCCTGTATAATTAAAACGGGTACAAACGGGTAAAATAAGAACAATAGGCGGCTTTATTGCTCCACAGCAATTTCTGCCAGGCATACCTCGCTAGATGGAGATTGCGGTGGGGAAGATTCAGGTGGAGATTGTGGCGGAGAAGGGTCAGGTGGAGATTGTGGTGGAGAAGGTACCTCGTTAGGTGGAGATTGCGGTGGAGGTGGAGGTGCAGATTGAGGAGGTTCAGGAGATCCACCTGAAGGAGGTACACTCTGAAAAAATTATGACTTTTTTAATTATCCCTGGCAGAGGTGTAAATTATTAGATCATAGAATAAGGAATAATAGTACGCATAGAACGGCAACTCTCCGCTCCCCACCAGCGGCTGAGCTAGGTTTACCTCACCCCCTCGGTCTTACTTTAGTCTTCAATCGTATGTCGTCAGACGTCCCACACACAGGTGCGCGTGTACGATAACGTCAATGTGTAGTGTCTGTGTTAAACGAGGTTTCTTGTAAGCGCTGGTTGAGGAAACGTCGACCACGCCGGCGTGGTCGGTATCGGGGTCCTGAAGTGTTTCTTGTCGCGAGCTGATAGGCCGCCTCTAGGTGTGCCTGATTTTACTCCAGTAAAAGATCAAAGGTCAAGGAAAATAAGGTCAGATCCGGAAGCCCCGGGTTCGAATCCCGGTGAAGACATATCACAAAAATCACTTTGTGATCCCTAGTTTGGTTAGGACATTACAGGCTGATCACGTGGTCGCGTGCTTACGGTGCTACGCCCGTAGCTAGTTATATAGTTAGTTAGTTAGTTAAGGTGCCCGAACTAACTTACCTCACCCGGAGGCGCACCTGAAGTTCCACCCTGAAAAAAGGATGATTTAATATTTTTTTTAAATTAAAATGTATAACAACCAGCAACGATATATTTAAGTGACCAAAATTTAAAATAATAATAATAAAAAAGGTAATTAAACAGAAAAAAGAAAAGAAAAGAAAAGAAAGATAAGAAAGAAAAGAAAGAAAAGAAAGAAAAGAAAGAAAAGACAGAAAAGAAAGAAAAGAAAGAAAAGTTTATTTAGGTAAAACCTACGACACACATACATTTACAACATTAAAATATACATAAACAGCCTATACAAGTCCCACTGCTGGGCACAGGCCTCCCCTCAATCAACCGGAGGGGGTATGGAGCATACTCCACCACGCTGCTCCACTGCGGGTTGGTGGAAGTGTTTGCGCTAGTAGCCCGAACCCAACAGCTTATTGTGCCTTCCGAAGCACGGAATCATCTTATTTTTTTCGGACAATCAGGTGATCTACCTGTAATGTGACCTGTAATGTGTGTGTGTATGTGTGAAAGTAAGACGATCCATGCTTCGGAAGGCACGTTAAGCCGCTGGTCCCGGTTACTACTTACTTATGTAAGTAAGTAGTCGTTACATGAGCCATGTCAGGGACCTTTGGCGGCTCAATAGTAACCCTGATACCAGGGTTGATGAAGTTGGTAATTCACCTCACAACCTACACGATAGAAGAGGTTATAAAAGGACTTACTGGTACAGACTGGTCAGTATGTCCTCCGCCTCCGCCGCCGCCGCCGCCGCCGCCTCCGCCCCCTCCGAGGCGACCGGCCAGGGCGCCTAGCGCTCCGCCCCCTAGGGCTCCCGCGGCCATCGACATTAGGTTCCTGCCCAACCCGCCGCCACGTGTGTTGGTCGCTGGGGCTATTTTAACATATCATTAAACGTTAAGCCGTTGGTCCCGGTTACTACTTACTGATGTAAGTACTGTTGACGACAGGTCGACATGGCAATCGGGGCATGAGGTGAGCCGCGGAGGCGGGGTCGCCCCGCACGCCCGCACAGTCCCCGCGGCGTCTTAGTCTTAGTGTCGCACGAGTCCGTATCGACCGCGTATATCGATTATAATCTCGCTCACATAATTTATTACTATTGTGATTTAAAAATGGCTACGGTTGCATCTTCGTCGCGTGTTCAAGCAAAAAAAACAATAATTCACTCTCAAGCTCGAGAACTAGCTAGAAAAGTGTTAGAAAATTGTGAAAATTGTGGGAATGGAAAATTAAATGGACGATTTTATTATAAAAGTCGGAGATACCAGTGACGAAGATTCTTTAAGTTTTTGTAGCGATACGTTAGATGATTCAGATGAGTAAATATTAACTTAAATGAAAACGTGGTATTATTTTATTCACATTTTGTTACATACATAATAAAAATACAAAACGTCAAGTCACTAGAGAATTGCCATGTCGACCTGTCGTCTACATTACGTAGTCGTTACATGAGCCATGTCAGGGGCCTTTCGCGGCTCAATAGTAACCCTGACACCAGGGTTGATGAGGTTGGTAATTCACCTCACAACCCACACGATAGAAGAAGAAGATTAAACTGTACAAAGTGTTAGTGACACCCTAAGGAAAACTTGCGATGAATCAGACCATGGCATCAGAAAACCAGGGGGGTTAAAATTCATCTAAGAAAGCAATATTGCAATTTGACATTTGCACATATAAAAGAAGAAGCAAGCAGAAGAGGCAAGATGATTGGACACCTAATAAGACACGACGAATTCATTAAAAACATCGTAGAAGGAAAGCTAGAAGGAAACAGAGGAAGGGGAAGACCAAGAAGAGCTTACATGGAACAGATTAAAGAAAAGGTTAACGTCGTGTCTTATAGGGAAGTCAAGGAATTGGCCTTTGATAGACTGGAATGGAAAATGCTACACCGACAAGAGCGTGGCTCTTAAATTGATGATGATGATGACATATAAAAGTAAGTGCGCAATGCAAACAAATGTCAAATAGCAATAATGCTTTCTTAGATGAATTGCTTCGATGTGGCCATTTTAACCCCCCTGGTATGCTCAAAACTGACAGCTAGCATTTCAAGGTTAGCCCAGTTGACGTCATCCGACCCTGCGTTGCCATTTCGTAAAAAATAAATTACCCACGTCCAATGTTTTTAATTTACTTTGCAAGGAAATTTTGTACTTTTAATAAAAGATTTACATACAGTTTTAACTATTTTTGTATACGTGACAAATATTAGTAATTAAATACATTAGTCAGTAATTCACTTAATTTTCAATAATAACATTCGCGTCCTTGGAATGTTGGAGATACCAATTGAATGGTAACACTTACGTCCAAAGGGCTAGCAATGGCGGCTTGTCATAGGATTGAGCTTACCTGGTCTCCTTATACCATGATTCAGACCATGATATCAAGTGGAATTTTCCGTCGCAAACATACATACATACATAAACTCACGCCTATTTCCCACCGGGGTAAGCAGAGACTATAGAATTCCATTTGCTTCGATGCTGACGCACTTCTCTTGCTTCCTCCACATTCATCAATCGCTTCATACACGCACGCCGGTTCAGAGTAGATCATATACAGGGTGTTAGTGATATCGTAACGAATACTGAGGGGGATGATTCAGACCACGATTCTGAGTTGATATCAAGTGGAATTTGCCGTCGCAAAATTCATGTTTTTTTTTTAGTTTTTTAAAATTATTTTCAATTCTATACTTTTGCGATGAAAAATTCCATTTGATATTAACTCAGAATAATCAGCTGTTTCATCCACCTCAGTATTCGTTACGATGTCACTTACACCCCGCACAAGTACATACTGTACCCATACAAGTAGGTATGGGTGTTAGTGACACCGTAACGAATACTGAGGGGGATGATTCAGACCATGATTCTGAGTTGATATCAAGTGGAATTTTCAGTCGGAAAATTCATGAAAATTTTTGTTTTCTTTTTATTATTTTCTGTTCCATACTTTTGCGACGGAAAATTCCACTTCATATCATCTCAGAATCATGGTCTCAATCATCCCTCAAAGTTTTCGTTACGACGTCACTAACACCCTGTATAGTAACCGTTTCTAAGGACATCTCCAATTTGGTCATCGTAAGTCCTTCTCGGTCTTCCTCTGCCAGCCTACCATCAACTTTCGCTTTATATACCGCTTTTGCAATTCTATTATCCTTCATCCGCCGCAAAAGCATAGAATAAGGAATAATACTTACAAAATTATGGAGTTGAAAATAATTTAAAAAAACACAAAAATTTAAAAAAAAATGTACGCGTATCTATACAATATTATACGTTGAATATCTCTCTGGTCAGCTGGAAGAAATCTCTGTTGAGAGATAAGCTTACCTGTACTATCTATATTCTTTGTATGTTCCTTGTATCTGTTTTATTGTGTACAAATAAATAAATAAATAAATAAAAATCTCTATGAACTTTCCGACAGGAAATTCCACTTGATATCAACTCAGAATCATGGTCTGAATCATCCCCCAAAGTTTTCGTTACGGTGTCACAACACCCTGTATATCACTCTAACACCCTGTATAACATACCTGCTGCGGCCTGAGGAGGCGGTGGTGGTCCATATTGAGGTGGCTGTAAAAAAATAATTAAACATTACCTTCCTGTACCTTCCAGGCGGTATTGACTACAATGCCGGACAAATGGGTAACGCTGAGGGCTCTCACCCGGTACAAAATTTAAGACAGCAGGCCTGAGAGCAGTGGCAGCCCAAGCGCGGTGTGCTAAAATCAACTAAGATTCTGAAGACATTCTTCCGCAGCAGCCCACAATTCGACTATCTCCATGACACTGTATTTCGGTATTTAAACACGAAAATCCACGCCGATATCAATTTTATATTGATTTATATGTTGCAAAACCATGATTCTGAGTTAATATCAAGTGGAATGTTCCATCGCAAAAGTATAGAAATGAAAAAAAAAATTGTGACGGAAAATTCCACTTGATATTAACTCAGAATCATGGTCTGAATCATCCCCCTCAGTATTCGATATATAACTAAATATATTTCTATGGCTGCTACTGTCTGAGAGTGCCCAGTTGGACGCGAACCACGGCTCAGGGCGTCGACAGAGAAAACATATTTGTTTTTTTTTTTTTTTTTTTTGATAGCGTTAAGCGCTGAGTGAGGGAAAAAGCTTACCGGAGGGCCGTAACCTGTAACAAAAATTACACGGAATTAAGAATAGAATACTGTATAGTTTTACGAGATAAGTCTTCAAGTTGTGGACAAAATTTCTGTCTTCTTCTATCGTGTGGGTTGTGAGGTGGAATACCAACCTCATCAGCCCTGGTGTCAGGATTATTGAGCCGCCAAAGGCCCCTGACATTGCTCATGTAACGACTACTAATTTGCATCAGTAAGTAACTGGGACCAACGGGTTAACGTGCCTTCCGAAGGACGGATCATCTTACTTTCGGACAATCAGGTGATCAGCCCGTAATGTCCTAACTAAACTGGGGATCACAAAGTGATTTTCGTGATATGTCCCCACCGGGATTTGTACCTGGGACCGAGCAGACCTTTCTCCTTTTTTATTTTTCTGGGCCATTTTTTTTACTTTAGACTTTAGAAAGACAGATCCGAAGTACAAAAGAAAAGCAAATATACGTTTCCTACAGTACTACTTTTTTCCTTGAAATTATATGCTTAACAATAAATGTGTATAGATACATACTACGTTTTAAAAATCTTATGGGAGTACTAAAGGAGAGTTGCGAATTATTCCCAACAGGAGTCCTTCTTCGCTACAATTTTGAGAAATAAAGTATATTAATTTATTTTACTTACATATACTGCCTAATACGTCCCACTGCTGGGCACAGGCCTCCCCTCAATCAACCGGAGGGGGTATGGAGCATACTCCACCACGCTGCTCCACAGCGGGTTCGTGGAGGTGTTTTTACGGCTAACAGCCTGGACCAACGGCTTAACGTGCCCTCCGAAGCACGGAATCATCTAACTTTTTCGGACAATCAGGTGATTCAAGCCTGAAAAGTCCTTACCAAACAAAGGACAGTCTCACAAAGTGATTTCGACAATGTCCCCATCGGGAATCGAACCCGGACCTCCAGATCGTGAGCCTAACGCTCTAACCACTAGACCACGGAGGCTGTTATTTATTTTTCTTATTATAGTAAATATTATACAAAGTATAATAATACCTGCGGCCGGTGGTCCGTATGCCGGGGGCTGTAAAAAAAAAATTTTTTTTTAGTCACTTTTTCTACTATATGTCATTTTTAATAAGAGCCACGCTCTTGTCGGTGTAGGTCTCCATTCTCGTCAATCAAAGGCCAATTCTTTCACTTCCTTATACGACACGACGTACGCTTTCTCTTTAATATTGGGGTTAAAATGGCCACATCGAAGCAATTCCTCTAAGAAAGCAATATTACTATTTGACGTTTGCCTTCGGGATAAACTACACTACATTTAGACTACATTTTTGTTACATTTTTTGGGCTTTATACTACATTTCTTCTGCCACATACAACACACATCCCTTTGTTTCCCAAGGCACTACTGCTTGGCACTATCAATCGAGTCATGGGAGATTTTTCTTACCCGTGACACTATAGTAGTGACTAGTGATGTTCCGAATATCCGTATCCGTATCAGTATCCGCGGATATCCGAGATAAAAGAAAAATCCGTATCCGTGTCCGTTATTTTTCACGCGGATCTTTTTCAGGTGATTAAGTAGAATTATTAAATAAAAAACTATAAAATTCCATTCAGATTGTTTTACCATAACCAAAACAAAAGTACTACCCGCACAATGCAAGTTAAAACGTGTCCTGCCTGACGTTGCGGCGAGCGAAGACGTCTACTATCGTTTCAAGGTCGCGAGGGCCGACACCAATCGAATAATATAGAATAAGAAAATTAAGATCCGTATCCGTATCCGCGGATCTTTACACTAAATATCCGTATTCAGATCCGTATCCGCGGATATACATTTTTAACGATCCGGCACATCACTAGTAGTGACGGGAAAATTAGCTATTTCCTGCACACTCATAAGGAGAAATCTCCATTTAAACGCATACCAAAACAAACTCGTCACACAAATAGCAAAAGAAAAACCAATTGCACACCCCGGACGCTTCGTACAAACAACCTCGTTTTACACAGACACTACACATTGACATTATCGTACACGCGCATCTGTGTGTGTGACGTCTGACGCCATACGATTCAAGTCTAAACTATGTTCGAGGCGCGATGAGGTAAACCTGGCTCAGACTCTGGTGGAGAGCGGAGAATTACCGTTCTACACGTAGTACGAGTATTATTTCTTATTCTATGACAATTGTTCATTTACTCCGGCAGAGGGGAACGCGTGTGCTTAGCAACTCCCGTGTATAATTTCTCTGAGAATCAACTTTATTTAATAAAGCTAGTAGTAGATAACAAGGAAAACTTACATTTTGCTGGCGCACCAATCTTGTGATGAAATCGCAAAGAAATAAATCTCCAACGAAAAAATAATTTAAATTTAATAAAACTAAAACATAAACATTAAAAAACAGTTTAAAAGTCTCACCAAATCTTTTACAAAATTACGAGCATCACCATAATCTAGCAACACCGAATTGATTCGGCCAATCACGGCGATCCAGTGTTGCCAATTTACTTGCGTAAATTATAACTTGCCACTTTAGAAAATACAATCATCAAGGCTTAGAAGAAATAAATCTCTTCAAATATTCAAAGGCTAAAAATACTTGTTGTGTTTTAAAATCTAAACGGATAGCTAATTATGTTCAAAGCACTAATATTGACAGAGCAAAAAAAACATCCTGTCTCCTTTTTTCTGAAGCAAGAAGTTGCTACGCTGTTCCGTGACAGAAATCTCGATTCTTTAGTTAATGATCAACTTTGCAATGGTCTCTTCAACATATATTATGGTGTGTACTGAAGTCGGCACCAATGGCTGTAATAATTTGCGGTTTCTTTCATAGGTTTCATTGCCTTTCACAATCAACATCAGGGAGTGTTAAATTAAATAGTATTATTAGTAGATTAATAGCATCAGAGGAACCCTGATGAACCACCCTGCGAAAGATGTTTCCGAAATATCCTAACCTATACTAGCTTTCTGGATAGAATGTCTTATAAACAGTCGCTTTTGCTATATTCAGCTTAAGTAAACGGACTCTGTGAAAACAGGATAACGCAAAAGTTGTCATCTTTGTTTCTCGTTCAGATAGATATTGCAGGTTTATGTAATCAAGGCCCAAGGTTATAGTACTGTAGATTCTATGTAAACGACTTTGCTGTGCCGGTCTTTGGGTCGTTTCTTGTGTGGATTGCATCGTATCGTCTCTGGAGCGTTTTCAGCTGGTTTCCTCCGCAGTCTTCGGCGAAAGAAGTTGTATGACGTCGTTATAAGAGACCTGATGGGAGAAGTCCAGTCTTTTAAGCGGATCTTCTTGTGTGATGTCGACGCTGAGTTTTGCGATGCGCTGTCGACTTGTTTGGAGCTTGTTGCAACTTGTTTTGTCTTTGACGGGAACAGTTCCACAGACCTTCCAACTTCTTCTCTTGAGTCTAAAATTCTAACGTTGTCTCTCGACTTCAGTGGCTCTTGTGCCCTTTTGAGCATCTCTTCCGAGTCTTTGTAGAGAACTTCGTTGAACGGTACGAGTGTTAAGTCCGAAATTGGGTCGACAGCTTTTTGGATCTCCAGCAAGCTCGATCCGACCTGAGTACTCATGTCGGTACACGGTAGCCTCATTCGGAAACTGTCGCTTGACGACGGGTCAACCGTTTCTTTAAGCTCCTTCTTTGGCGATTTTCGACCCTCTTTCGAACTATCAATGTGTTTGCTCGAAATATTTGACGCTAAAGGAACAGAAAAGGAGACGCGAGAGACAGCAGTATTCATAGGAACAGAGAAGGAGGCAGATTTCAATCCGCGGGAACCTTCAGCTTTTGGATACGACTCGTATTTCCGAGGCAGCTGCATTCTGAAGCGTTCTTGTGACGATGCTTCCCTCCACTTCCGAGCCTGAATCACCTTACCACCAGCCTGGTGTTCCTCTGGATTGGTTTGCGACGAATGGCTGCCAGTAGCCAACTGTACAGTGCAAACTTTGCTCTCGTTCTGTAAATTTTCAGAAGAATCAAGGCGCAATAGAGTGCCCAAGCCTGATTGCTCGTGGGTCACCGTATCAGTGACCTCAACACCGCCTCTCGGACAATTTGGACATTTCGGAACGGAAAACGGACGGTCTGGCGAGTCAGTATTGACTGTATAGTCGTAGAGCTGTAAAAGCGGCGCGCTCTGCAGCCGAAAAGGAAAAGAATTAGAATACTGTGCAGGTTTCTCTGTGGTTTCTTGTGGCGAATTAGATTTCCTTAAATCGTCGATTGTGTTAAAGCTGACGTAGGATTTGTTCAGCTGTAACGATTTCAGCTGCAGCTCGATTTGTTTAGGTTCGACAACTGGGTCAACTTCCATCGGTTTTCCAGCGTTCGTTTCGTTTTCCTCCGTCGTACAGGAAGGTGGTGGAACGAGCAATGATTCTTGAGATCCTATCAAAGGCATATTTACCAGCTCTTCTGAATGTATGTGAGTCTGGTAAGTCGTATTCAATAGCTTACCCTCTAATAAGTCACTGAGTTTTGGTATCTCCTTTTCTGCTATTTCTGATACGTCTTTCACTGACTTTTCAACAATGAGCTCTATTTTAGCTCCAGCTGGTGCTTCTGCTTGTAATAACGCTTCTGTTTTATCGCCTTCTACTACCTCTAATTCAGATTTCGGTTCGTCAATATCTATCGTTTCCATATTTAAAAACATGTTTATTTCTTTTACTGCATTGTTTGATTCATCATTATCAAAAATTTGAGTTAATTTCAACGATCTCTTGGGCTTAATTTCTGATTTTCCATTGCTATCTACAGATAGCCTAAACTCTTTTTTGACCTCTTGTATCCCTGAATAATTCAGACTTTGTGGCACTTTAACTGACCCTATAATTGTTTCGCTGTAAGCTAATGATTCGTTTACAGGCTGTGGTATTTCATTTGGCGGCTTTTCCGTCTTGCCATCGTAGTTCGAGTCCATTTTATCCAAATTTTGAGCTTCTTTAAGCGATGCCATAGAATACTGTCCTTTATCTTCGCCAGTTGTAGTTATGTTTTTAAAAGGATCGAGTAATTGTTTTATCAAAAGTTCAGATTCCGTAGTTGTTTTGATATTTTTCACTTCTGTTGGGTCTGAAGTCTGTAGGACACCTTTTGGCGGCTCCTCAGCATCAGCTTTCTGTGTATCTACTTTTTGCGTTTCAGTATTCGCCAAAGTCGTATTCGATAACTTACCCTCTAATATCGTATCATCAAATTTTTCAGAATCATCTATTTTCGTTCGTTTGCGTGTTTTTTTACCGAATGCTTCAGAGTCTGATATAATTTTAGCATCATCTGCTCCATCTATATCAGGTTGTACGACTTTCAAACTACGTTGATAATCTGCCCTTAATACGTCAGCTGATGCCATGGGTTTCTTAAGAAACCGCGATATCTCTTTGATAGAATGTTCCAAGTCTGCTTTTAAAGGAGGTCTTAGCATCTCATCTTCTTCGAAGGGTTCCCGTCGAAAGCATTTCGGCTCCGTCGTAGTCTTACCATTCTCTGAAGCGACTTTATTTATCAGAGCCTGTATCACATTTTCGACGTCCCGTTTCGACTCTGTAGAGGCTTTGCTAAAGTTGAAAGTCCCTAGTTCATCGAAAACTCGTACTTGATATGATTCTATGGAATCTGTCCTATCATCTTCGGCGTGTGGTACCTCAACAGCAATTTGTTTTTTTACGTCAGATTCTGAAGCAGATTTTTCGTCATTCAAAAATCCCTTGTCATCTAAACATTGTTTCGCGTTTAACGATACCTCACACAGCCGCTGCTTTAATGTATCATTTATAGGTTGTGGAACTTTGAAAAATATGTAACTGTATGTTCTCTCCCCAGCATTTGATTTGCTAAAGGATCTTAAAGGGTTTCCTCCTTGATCAAGATCAGCCCTGTTGTCGTTCATTATTTCTGCGTAATCAAATGGTTCTGGTGTATCCTTTTCTAGTCTTTCAGACTCTATAACCGCTTTATAGTCTATAAGCGGACTCTTGTCTATAGGTTCTAGTAAAGTTTCCGGTTTAAGCGATTTTGAATGTTTTGTTTCAACATTGTTATCGTCATCAGCGATTCTAAGCTGCGCTGATACTTTTACCGGATTAATGTTTGTTTCTTTAACATCAGCTGTTACAATTGGATGAGTTGTTGCATTTGGTATTAATATTTCATCCGAGTCTTTGATAACGATACTTCTAGCAGGTGATTTCTTTCTGCCTCGTCCTTTATTGACTTCTTTAGCGTTAGTATCATCATCGGATGTTCCTGTGTTTAAATTGGTTTTGGAGTTTTGCTGAAATTAAGTTTGGGGTTGTAATAAATCATTCAATTTCAGACTTTCTTTTGTCCATTACAGAACATGAGATACATGCCAAAATACAAACAAATAAACTGCAATGTGTATATAAATACAATGTTTTTGTGTAGGGAAATAAATATTTTATCTTTCTTTCTTTCAAAATCAATATATTCGTGGCCGATCATGGGACACTTGCTTATGGACACCCGTGTGTTACAAATGGTTAGAAATAGTGAAATGCCGTTCCTGAGAAAGTTCTTAAACCAGTTAAAAGGCGCAAAAGTAATGTAAAAAGAGCTTTATTACCAAGCCTCAAGGGAATTATGATCAGAATACAAGAAAGAACATACATACATAAACTTACGCCCGTAATCCCTAATGGGGTGGGCAGAGCCACAAGTAATCAAAGACAACTTGCAGCCACTGTTGATACGAAGTCCTAAGCTGGATATGATGAACCTTATGGTGATAAGGGATCAGCCTATCGCCCATAACATTAGTCCATCATGTTAGAGGACACAATCCCTCTGTCGGTTTTTACGACATGCCCGGGAAGACAAGCAGCTGAACGTGTTCTATGTTTTTTACAAGAAAGAACAATTTGTAAAAACCAGACAGTGTCCTTATCCTTACTATTAAATAGTTTTTACAACAGGAATATTCCCATTTTGGGAAAGTCCCCAGAAACGGCAATTGAGAGGATCTAATTAAATAATTGTACACATATCAGTATCATTGTGCACAACGCATAGACCGCCAATACAAGACCAGCCTTGACGGAGACTGGCTTCCCTCGAGGAGCTCGGTGGCGCAGCGGTAAACGCGCTCGGTCTGCGATTGTTGAAGTTAAACAACTTTCGCAAAGGCCGGTCATAGGATGGGTGACCACAAAAAAAAATGTTTTCATCTCGAGCTCCTCCGTGCTTCGGAAGGCACGTTAAGCCGTTGGTCCCGGCTGCATTAGCAGTCGTTAATAACCACCAATCCGCATTGGGCCCGCGTGTCAAACGGTTTGCATACCAATGAGGTACCTTTTTGATTCGCCCGGGTTATTCATTCATTTACTCATTCTTCCTAAAATTATGAGCTATCAATCATCCGTCCCTTTCCTTTTCGGCGGATAGGAAAATGACAGGTATAACTTAAAGTAAAATTAGGAGGTGTCTACAGGAATCGGGGACGTTGTCTTATCTGCTTAAAAGGTGGGTAATAAAACTCTTTCTAGGTACTGTTTTGCGACTTTTTATCGAAGGCCACTTCATATTTCCAATCCCGCGGGATCTCGAATTAGCGTTCTCGATTCGGGCTTGCATTCTCTACTTTCAACCATTGCATCTATATATGGCAACACTGCTAGAAATGTATTCATTTTTAAGCTTACCGGTGGACCGTAACCTGAAACAAAAATTGCACAAAAATGTTATTTACAACATAACATAAGCTCACAACTATATCCCAATTAGGGTAGGCAGAGGTACATCCAAAGATGAACTAAGTACCCACATCCCGAGCTTTCTGTTAGACCAACGTGATAGATGAGCCGTATCGTGTAAGTTAATAAGTTTTTTGAATTATTTTTAGGGGTCTTGCTGAAAATTTGCGTCGTATTGCTCCTCGTGTGGGTGGATACATCAGCCGAGCTACCTTTTTAGTTTTAAGTCTTACATTTCATATATGTTCAAATTAAATAAAAATACATAAACAAGTACATTCCATCCAACTACAATTGTAACAACACACATATTAATAAAACATATTATTTTAACATATTATTTTTTATTTTGTATCAGGGTCTGGGTGCAGGTTATTTTTTCTTGCCTTTGCTGTAGAAACGTTGGGCCCATGGGGTCCAGAAGCACGACAGTTTTTAAAGACAATTTCAGCTCGCCTCATCGAGGCGACTTGCGACCCTAGAGCAGGCAGTTATTTTGCCCAAAGTGTCAGTTTGGCGGTGCAAAGGGGCAACGTGGCCAGTATTCTGGGGACTTTGCCTCGATGTGGTGAGCTGGAGGACATTTTTTATTTATAGCTTTTTATCCCTTTTTTATGTTTTGTTCAAATATTAAGAAGTTAATGTAACGTCCTAAACCTAAATAAAGATTTTATCAATCTATCGCCGTCTGTAATGGTCGAGACAACTGTGTTAGTGAAAAGTGCGTTTGAGATAAATTAATAACTTAGTGCAAGTCCAGTACCGGGGATCGAACCGGCGCTCACAATTTGAGAAGCAAACCGGTGATCTACAGGACCACAATGACTTGTTATATTATTATAAAATACAACATAAACAGCCTATACGGGATGTTAGTGACATCGTAACGAAAACTTTGAGGGATGATTCAGACATGATTCTGAGTTGTGTTTACGTGTACAATGGTGCTAATTCCTGTAAATACCATCTAATTTTATTTTAAGTTATATCTGTCATTTTCTTATCCGCCGAAAAGGAAAGGGACGGGTAATCGACAAGCATAAAATTTATGGAACACACGTCAATTTTAAGCACAAATCTAAACCAACCGTCTAAAAATTTTACATCCGTCAATAACACGACAGTTAAGTAGACAGCACGTCAAACGGATTGCATACCAGCGACGTACCTTTTGATTCGCCCGGGTTATTCATTCTTTTACTCATTCTGTCTAAAATTAAGAGCTGTGAATCATCCGTCCCTTTCCTTTTCGACGGATATGAAAATGACGGATATAACTTAAAATAAAATTAGGCGGTGTCTGCAGGAATCGGGGCCAATATTGTACATCTGAGCACTTCCGTAGCTTCTATAGGTAAATAGATGAAGATATGATGATACAATGAATGATGGAACAAGACTTCCGAAGACCTAAGACACGTGCGTGAATTAACTAAAGTGAACGCAGCTAGTCATTATAATATTTTAGTTTTATTTATGACAGATTATAAAATAACAGGTTGAAAGTTGCCAGTTTGGGTATTTTTTCGCTATTTTGTGGAAAAAACAACTTTTCAAAGTTTCGGGGAAATAAAAAAAAAGAAGAATTTTCCGTCGCAAAAAATTTTCATGAATTTTCCGACAGGAAATTCCACTTGATATCAACTCAGAATCATAGTCTGAACAATCCCCCTCAGTTAAAAAAAATCGACTTTATGAATTTGAAATCAAGTTTATATCGTAGATAATTGATATCACGTGGTTTCATAGATTTATGCCCGGTTAATGACAGTGGTTTTAAATAACAAATACATACATAAACTCACGTCTACTTCCCACCGGGGTAAGCAGAGACTATGGAATTCCATTTGCTTCGATCCTGACACACTTCTCTTGCTTCCTCCACATTCATCAATCGCTTCATACACGCACGCAGGTTCACAGTAGACCGTACTAAACCTTTTCTAAGGACTTCTCCAATTTGGTCAATCTACGTCCTTCTAGGTTCTCCTCTGCCAGCCCTACCACTAACCTTCGCTTTATGATACTGCTTTCGTAATCCTATTATCTTTCAAATTAATGACATAATTTCCCGAGCAATGAGAAAGTCCCTTATTTTCTAAAATAACGTACTACAAGGTACTTACCAGACATAATGTATTGTCTGTCATATATTAAATAAGTGTATTATTTGTATAAATAATTTGCTCAATAATCTTCAAAACATTAGTTCGTAAAATCATTGTTTTGTTGCAAATATTTTTGGTGCAAATTTTGACAGAAACTTTGACAAAACGTTTTGACAATTTGATTTTTTTCACGCGTAACGATCAAAGAGATTGCCTTTTAGAATCATAATTTATGGATTTAGTAATTTATTTTTGACGTGAAATGTAGATTTGCCGCAAATGGCATTAACTACGGCTTTTCGGCGGGAAACGGGACAGTTGCTTTCTTCATTGAGTAATCTAAATAATTAATACGAAGTGGTGTTTTGTGGTTAATAATCGCATTAAGTTAGTCGGAAGACATTCGCGAGTGTTATTATATTGGAGTATTCAATAAACAAAGTGTATCTGCCTATTTTCGCTTCGTGCCGGGAAGCCGCTTCATAACTCAAAAGTTTATGCGGACTTTTGAGTTAATTCGTTTGGGGTTCGGAGTAGGAGTCTACTCTGAGGGTGGGGGCTTAGGTTTCATCATCATCACCTTTCATCATTTCATTAATCATCAAGAAAAAAATACGTCAGACATGGCTGTATGGGCATAGTTCCCTTTGCCTTACCCTTCGGGGAAAACCAAAACAAAAAAAAAATGGCATTAATTACTTGGCCGGACAAATGGGGAACGCTGAGGGTTCTCACCAGGTACAACGTTTAAGACAACAGGCCTGAGGGTGCCCAGTTGGGCGCGAACGAAAACATCGTGAAGAAAGGCACATTCCCGAGAAATGCGTTTCGGAGGTATGTAACCTATTATCATCATCCCATTAACGTCCCCACTGCTGGGGCGCGGGCCTTCCCTATGGATGGATAGGGAGATCGGGCCTTAAACCACCACGCGGGCCCAGTGCGGATTGGTGGTTATTAATGACTGCTAATGCAGCCGAGACCAACGGCTTAACATGCCTTCCGGAGCACGGAGGAGCTCGAGATGAAAACTTTTTTTTGTGTCACCCATCCTATGACCGGCCTTTACGAAAGTTGCTTAACTTCAACAATCGCAGGCCGAGGGCGTTTACCGCTGTGCCACCGAGCTCCTCCATGTGACCTAAGCTAACCCGTATTGGGCTGGTTTCCGCTTCGAGGGTTGGAAGGTCGAAAGTCAGACAGGTAGTCGCTTTTGTAAAAGCGCTTAAAAATACTAAGTCTATGTACGTTCTCTAAATCCATGAGGCGGCCAAGCGACAACACTACAGAACTGCGATACCGACCCCGCCGGCGTGGTCGACGATATCCCTCATTCAGCACTTATCGCTACCGACCAGCTAGGGTCGATTAATTCTTTCAAATATAGTCCCCTCAGACAACGCCCTGAGCCGAGGTTCGCGGCCAACTAGGCACCCTCAAGCCTGTTGTCTTAAAATTTCTTCCGAGCGCCCCCACTCAGCGCTCCCCGCTGAGCTTCGCCGCTCCGTGCTTCGGAAGGCACGTCGGTCCCGGTTACTACTTACTGATGCAAGTTAGTAGTCGTTACATGAGCCATGTCAGGGGCCTTTGGCGGTTCAATAGTAACCCTGACACCAAGGTTGATGTGGTTGGTAATCCAAGCGCGACATAGAAGCGCTCCCCATTTGTCCGGCCAAGTAGTTAATGCCATCTGCGGCAATTACACAGACACGTCAAAAAAAATAAAAGACAGTTTTTTATAATGAACATTTTTATTAAACCATCAATATTGTTCTTAATTTCGTAGTTACACAAAATGTACGTTTTTCCTTACATTTAAATGCAAAATCTATATGCTAACTAAACGCAAGTTTCATTTGAATGTTTACTAAAACCAAGCGACTAATATGTTTAGGGACATTGCTGCAGGCCTAGCACGATAACTGCGCGATAACATGGTATGGGACATACAAAAATTACTTTGTGATATGTCCCCACCGGGATTCGAACCCGGGGCCTCCGGATCGTGAGCCCAACGCTCAACCAATGGACCACGGAGGCCGTTAGCAGTAGAAGCAAGAAGAGCAGTAGATACAATAAGACTAGATGTCGCGTGGTTCGCTCACAGCAAGCTGCCCGCGTGTCCTGTATTAATTAGAAACTTTGTATGGCGGCCATTATTTTTACCGGCGATAGAATTTGACCAAGACTTGAATATGTCTCGTGAAAGCCAAAAGTTCTAGGTGCTATAGTTTTGGCAGGCCGTAGGGTGTCTCCCTGATGCGGAGCAGTTTTCAAAGATGACGTCCCAATCACACCCCTATACATCATTTTTACCTCTGAGACATTTTCTGGAAAAACTAAAATTTGTATGGCGGCCATCTTGTTTTTCGGCCATTTTGTTTTTTCAGTGACCCTGTCAGTCAGTCAGTCATTACATGGGTTACATGGAGAGTGCAATCGTGAGAAAATCCCGGATATCCCGGTAGTCGCGTGGACCAAGGACTTTATATCGCGTCGCGTCGCGCTTACATAACGCGCTAGGCCTGCTGCACGAGTTACGCTGTCGCGCGTAACGCGACAAGGTGCAATGGTGCCTATTCGGGTGGAAACAAACTAACCTAATTTTAGTTTGACAGTTCCTGAACTAGTCCCGTCCTTTTCTAGCAATAAATGGAAGAAAGAGAGAGAGCTAACTTTAGTCCTGTCAAATTAAGTTGGTCATGATCCGAATCTGCATCATTACCGCTCTATGAGGGATTTCCCAGGCTACGTTTCCCAAAAATAAAATAGATGGAGCTGTCGAAACTTAAATTCCTCATACCTCGGGTACGGTCACGAGCATTAGTATACACTTTGGTACCATGTCACATTAACTTTTTTGACAAAATGAACTGTAAGTCTCACTAAACGTCAAATATGTTAGTGCGACAGAGTCCTAAAGTGGGTACATTATATTTTACTCATGACTGTACATAATTTTTCAAAAATGTAACGGCACAAGCATATATAAAAATAATTGTTATAGAATTATGGTATAGAATTATGTTGCTACATTATATTGCTACTCTTTATTTTGATCAGAATAATAATAGGTGGTAGATGTAATTGTGCCTGTGTGTAATAAAAAGGGTCATCATTTATACCCAAAAACTAAGATAAAAAATATATCTGTTATCCACGACATTAGAATGTTAAACGAAGGAAAATCTTTACAGCTCCATCTGTATTCTTTTTGGGACACGTAGCCTGGAAAATCCCGCATTCACCCAGTAAACCTCTCGTCACATTCTCGGCGTGACGGGACGCTAGTGTGACACTCCCCTCCTCCTTCGCCCCTCCCGCGGTGATGTGCTTATTAAGCACTCAACGCCTCGCACACTTGCAAATCTAGCCAGCACACATTTCTCTACACAGTGCGCATTTCCACACAGCTTCGGTGGATTCACCCGAGCTGAAAAACATCTCTTCTCGCACAGCATACCGTCCACATCTCCGCTTGGCTTCAGACAGACTCGTCACAATGCCGGCCTGTCGTCACACTAGCGCCTCGTCACGCCGAGAGTGTGACAAAAAATAACTATTAAATTTTGAAACTATTAACAATAATACAACAAGTATAACTTCATCTTATAAAGTATACAAACTTTTTTTTTAACCAATAATACAAAATAACAAATGAGTTCAAAAACAAAGAAAAGAGATTATGTATTTTTTTTAAGACAAGATTTTTTTCCTATGCTTTTATATGTTATAATAATGTCCTGAATAATATAAGTAAGTAACACAGTGGCGCTGATTCCCGCGGACACTTAATTTTATTTTAAGTTATACCTGTCAATTTCTAATTAAAACACATAATGGTGCCGATTCCTGCAAACACCATCTTAAATCTAAATTTATCTTAGAAAACCTAATTTTATTTTAGTTTAGCAAAAAGTGCAATTCTGGCTTTCCGGTCGTCTAAATTTAAAATATTTTAAGATTTTTGACACGCTTAAATTTAATAGACCGTCTACGAGGTCTATGGTCAACCAGCTGGTGCCTTTTTTTGTGTGTTCTTACCGCGTTTAAATCGGGGATATGAGACTCCTAATCATCAGTAATTTTTTTCCGCCGAAAAAGATAGGGACGGATAATTGACAGCTGTTAATTTTAACTTATAAAGAAATGAATAGATAGGTGAATCAAATGAACGTCTTACTATTATGACGTGTGCTGTCAACTTAATTCTGTTCGGTTAATGGGCAATGCAAAAACTTGAGAGAATTTAGAAAATAAATTGACGTGTGTTCCACAAATGTTATGCCTGTCGATTACCCGTCCCTTTCCGTTTCGGTGGATAAGAAAATGACAGGTATAACTTAAAATAAACTTAAGATGGTGTGAACTGGAACCAGGACACACCATCTACGTTTTGCACAGATCTAGAAATTATTAGGGATGATAGGCCAGAATAAGAAAACCAGGTATGCTCAATCCTATGAGAAGTCGCCATTTCTAGCCCTTTGATGACGTAAGTGTTACCACTGTGTTACCAATAAATTAGTATCTCCAACATTCCAAGGACGTAAATTTTTATATTGAAAATTAAATTAAGTGAATTACTGACTAAAGTATTTAATTACTATAGGAAAACAAAAACGTTTATGCTTCAATATTACTAACTAAATAATTAATTCTTCCAAAATAAATGTAATTCAAATCACTAACAGGTCACATTTTTTTTATAATATTTTTTTCTCTCTCTCTATTTAAGAGCTGCGCTCTTGTCGGTGGAGTAATATTTTTTTAATTACTTTTATTTATCACATATATCAAAATCTTTAAAACTGCAAGTAAAACTTCGTCGTGTAGTAATTTATTTATTTTTTTACAAAATGGCGGCGCAGGGTGGGATGACGTCAGCTGGGCTAACCTTGAAATGTTAGCTGTCAGTTTTGAGCATACCTGGTTTTGTTGTACCGTGCATCAGAATATAATATTCAAATAGGCGCATACGATGGTTTAGATTAGCGCCCTCCTGTGGGCTTTCAAATAGCAGTAGATAGTTTTTTTTCTTTTTTTCTAAGAAGAGGATTTTTTAAATCACAAAAACTGAAAGGGAAGTTATTTTAAACCACTTTTCTAAAGTGCAGTAAATTCGATTTGGAGTAACATTTTAAATAATAATAAGTAAATACAAAAGTTTTCCATGATTATTAATCTTCGGTTTTTTTCCTTACAAGGCACCTGAAATAAAAAAAATATAATTAGATGAATAAAAAAGTTAAGGACTTTCCAGGCAACGTTCCTGAAAAACAATATAGATGGCGTTGTAACGATTCTCCTTCGTTTAACCTTCTAATTTCACGGATAACAGACATATGCATCAAAATTCAAAAATATTTATTTTTCAAAATTGGCTTACAAAGTTAGCGCTTTTTGAACGTCAAACAAAATTAAATTACATATTATGTAACTAGCTGTAAAACTACTACCACATCGGAATCTGTAACGCTGAGGGAAAGACGTGGCCAGAAAACCTCCCAGCACAGGGCCCTAGTCCTACTGTTTCATGTTTTCCTTTCTTTTTTTTTCTTTTTTTTTCTTTTTTTTCGCATCTTTTATCTTTGTTTTCGGGTATAAATGATGACCCTTTTTATTACACCCAGGCACAGTTACATTATTATTCTGGTCAAAATAAAGACAAGCAATATAGGTAGCAACATAATTTTATACATAACGTGATCCAAATATCAAGCAACGATTATTTTTTATATATGCTTCTGCCATTACATTGTATTTGTGAATAATTATGTACATTGCGTTAACTTAAACGCGGGTATTATGATAATAAAAACACATAATAACGGGTTCTTACCGCGTTTGAAATAGGGATATGAGACTCCCTGATACTAATTAAAACACATAATAACGGGTTCTTACCGCGTTTGAAATAGGGATATTAGACTCCCTGATACTCTCAGGGAGTCTATTTCAAACGCGGTAAGAACCCGTTATTATCCCTGAGAGTATCAGGGAGTCTCATATCCCTATTTCAAACGCGGTAAAAACCCGTTACTATGTTTTTTAATAATAATTATGTACCCCAGCAATGACAAAATAGTTAATTCTTCTTCTTCCTTGCGCTATCCCACTTTAGGTGGGGTCGGCTCTCCTAATTTTGCGGCGCCATGACATTCTGTCTAGGGTTGTCGGGTCGGGTAAATTTTCATTTTTTAATAATCGGGACATGCTGGTCCACCAAGTATAAGGAGGGCGTCCTCTGCCTCTTTTGTTCTCGGGCAGGCAAAGAGCTGTGTGGACTACATGCTGCTGGTCTCTCCGCATTACGTGGCCATACCACCTCAAACGACTTTCTTTCAAATAATCGGGTATAGGGGCTACTTTGACAAAATAGATAATTATCACGTTAAATTTCGATAGCGCCATCTATAATATTTTTGGGGAACGTAGCCTGAATAGTCCCTCGTTGACGAAACAATAAAACAGTGAAATCAGTTGGCAACACCGATGTGTGAAAAAAAAACAGTGCGTTTTAACGCACCGTAACGCATCCTTTAGGAGAACTTCGTGACGAAACCCAGGTGAAAGTGATAGGAACGCGACACAATATGAGCTGTCTGTCAGACCAACGCGATAGGTGAGCCGTATCGCCGTCTATAATGGTCGAGACAACTGTGTTAGTGAAAACCACTTGAGATAAATTAACTCATTGGTGCAAGTCCGGCACAGTCATGAGCAATATAATGTACCCACTTTAGGGGTGGTATTAATAAACTAATCTCAGCTTCGAGACAGCCCTCAAGATCATGTCAATGTGACAGTTCTCATATAAAAACAAAGACTTGAGCATGATCTTGAGGGCAGTCTCAGCTGAGATTCGTTTATTAATACCACCCTAGGACTCTGTCGCACTAACATATTTGAAATTTAGTGAGACTTATAGTTCAATTTGTCAAAAAAGTTAATGTGACATGGTACCAAAGTGTATACATATTAATGCTCGTGACCATACAGGGGTTCGAACCGGCGGTCCCCGTTTGAGAAGCAAGCCGTTGAACTACAAGACCACAATAACTTGTTAGCGACATCGTAACGAATACTGAGGGGGATGATTCAGACCATGATTCTGATCAAGTGGAATTTTCCGTCGCAATATAAATTATTTTCAATTCTATACGTTTGCGATGGAAAATTCTACATGATATCAGTATCATCCCCCTCAGTATCCGTTACGATGTCACTTACACCCCGTATAAGTACGTACAGGTAGCCAAACAAGTACGTATGTGGGTTAGTGACATCGTAACGAATACTGAGGGGGATGATTCAGACCATGATTCAGAGTTGAAATTTCCTGTCGGATTCATAAAAAAATTATGTTTATTATATTTCTAAATAATAATAATAATAAATGCTACTCTACCTAATATTAACCTCTGTCGCCAACTACGGAAGCTCAGTAGAAGCCTGTGCAAAAAAAAAACATATTCAGTATAGCTATAGTAAAATAAAAATAAAAATCAGTATATTAGTTTAAAAACATTGTAGGTATTGAAGTATTTTCGTTCTAACATGGCGCGTACGACAGGACAGCAATAGAAAGTGCAGCCTAGTGTAAAAGAGACAGACTATGGAGCAACTAATATACTTCGTAAAACAAAAGACTTCTCGGGGATAAAATGGCCACACCGAAGCAATTCATCTAAGAAAGCAATATTGCTATTTGACGTTACTTTTAAATGCGCAAATGTCAAATTGCAAGATTGCTTTTCTCGTCATACAGCGCATTGGGCCATACTGGTGCTAATTCCTGTAAATACCATCTAATTTTATTTTAAGTTATATCTGTCATTTTCTTATCCGCCGAAAAGGAAAGGGACGGGTAATCGACAAGCATAAAATTTATGGAACACACGTCAATTTTAAGCACAAATCTAAACCAACCGTCTAAAAATTTTACGTCAGTCAATAACCCGACACATAAATTTACTCATTCTTCCTAAAATTAAGAGCTGTGAATCATCCGTCCCTTTCCTTTTCGACGGATATGAAAATGACGGATATAACTTAAAATAAAATTAGGCGGTGTCTGCAGGAATCGGGGCCACTGTAATGTTGTATATACTTTAATAAATAAATAAATTGCTTTTTTAGATGAATTGCTTCGATGTGTCCATTTTAACCCCCCTGGTCATACCAGAAAAGATATCGCTAAAACGCGCGCAAATGCAGCGCCGGTGGCGAGCATTAGTACTAGCTGTCAAAGTGTTGTATAATGATACGACGCACCGTCACTAGATGGCGCTTGTTTCCATATGCAACCTTATACAGCTAGCGACATCTAGTTACTCCATGATGAAATAAAGTAACAATATACTGCGGTCCTTATGCATACTACAAGAAAGCGCCGGTGGTAAACATTGGCCCCGATTCCTGCAGACACCTCCTAATTTTATTTTAAGTTATACCCGTCACAGTCTTATCCGCCGAAAAGGAAAGGAACGGATGATTGAACGGAACAAGTTAATTTTAAAACGAATTAATAATTCATGCGAATAGACATCTCGCTGGTGTGCAATATCGTTTGACGTGCTGTCTACTTAATTCTGTCGGGTTATTGGTCGATGTTAAATTTTTAGACAGTTGTTTTAAATTTCTGCTTAAAACTGACGTGTATTCCATAAATTTTAAGCCGGTCGATTACCCGTCCCTTTCTTTTTCAACGGATAATAAAATTATGGGTATAATTTAAAATAAAATTAGATGCCGTCTGCAAGAATTAGCACCATATTAGTACTGAATCTAATTGTGATTGTTGTAAATATTATTTAAATCAATGTTCACTGAGTTATTTCAAGTAAGTGAACGATAATAAACATGGAAGCAGTCTCTTCATAAACACACAAAACACTCTAATTTTATTAAAGTAATTTGAGGAGCTCGGTGGCGCAGCGGTCAACGCGCTCGGTCTGCGATTGTTGAAGTTAAGCAACTTGCGCAAAGGCCGGTCATAGGATGGGTGACCACAAAAAAAAAGTTTTCATCTCGAGCTCCTCCGTGCTTCGGAAGGCACGTTAAGCCGTTGGTCCCGGCTGCATTAGCAGTCGTTAATAACCAACAATCCGCACTGGGCCCGCGTGGTGGTTTAAGGCCCGATCTCCCTATACATCCATAGGGAAGGCCCGTGCCCCAGCAGTGGGGACGTTAATGGGCTGGTGATGATGATGATGATTTGAACCACAAGAACGCTTCCATGTTTACTTCAGTTCACTTGCACACTAGCGCCCTCTATCAATGTTATTCACACACCACAAGATCCTCGTCAATACATTAATTGTTATAATGTTAGTGTTGCCAATAAAAAGCGCACGACAAAAAGCAAGGATAAAAGAAAAAAAGCGACAAAAAAATGTTTGCAGTTCCCATACTGTTTTCATCGTTTTAAGACCACAGCACAAAAATAATTAAAAAAAACTAAATACATTTTTTTTTATATCTGAACACGTTACTTACCTTTTGAGATAAGTTTCTTTTGTAAAAAAAATATAAAATAAGTAGTTAAACACTGATTTAAAAAAAACTTATAATATTGTTACGCGCGGTCTTAAAGATTTTTGGGCGAAATTCCATTTATTCATATTTTTTCCTGGTAGGGTATTACTGCCAAATATCAAATAATTATGTGTACGTGCGTTGTATGTTCGTATCTGAATAAAGTCTCGTTGTTCCTACTGTATTTTATTCCAAAATTAAAAAAAAAGATAATAATAAAAAAGTTTATTCAGGTAAAATCTACGACACACATATACATTTACAACATTAAAATATACACACATTGACATTAATATTTAGCTGGAAAACATAAAGGTAATGTAGACGACAGGTCGACATGGCAATTCTCTTGCGACGTGACGTTTTCAATATCGATATATTTTTATTATGTAACAAAATGTGAATAAAATAATACCACGTTTTCATTTAAGTTAATATTTATTCATCTGAATCATCTAACGTTAATTTTATTTCTAAAATATTATTCTTAGTTTTCAATAATTTCTTAGCAAGTAAGTATATGTAAAATATACTTGCTATATTTATAATTTTGAATGACCATAAATATTTAGATTAGATTTCTTTTAAATCTATTGTTTTTATTTTGTGTTAATGTTAATTTCTAATTCAATAAATTATGTGAGCGAGATTATAATCGATAAACGCGGTCGATGCGGACTCATGCGACACTAAGACTAAGACGCCGCGGGGACTGTGCGGGTGTGCGGGGCGACCCCGCCTCCGCGGCTTACCTCATGCCCCGATTGCCATGTCGACCTGTCGTCAACAGTATATGGGTGCCGCAGTTCACCAAAAAAGGCCAGGGTTCAGTGAAAATTTACCCAGAGGGCAACACTGATTTTCAACCCACGCCGACTGTCGCCGACTGTGTGTCTGTCTTTTACTGTCTTAATGGCCCCGATTCCTACAGACACCTCCTAAATTTATTTTAAGTTATACCTGTCATTTTCCTATCCGCCGAAAAGGACAGAGATAGACATATCGCAGATTGTAGCTGGTTTCCTTAGTTCAGTTTTAAAACTTTTAGGAATAACAGCTGACTCATAATAATTATATTACAGCCTGTAACTACATACTTATAAATGTAAACAAATACATACATACATACATACATAAACTCACGCACGTAATCCCTAATGGGGTGGGCAGAGCCACAAGCAATCAAAGACAACTTACAGCCACTGTTGATATGATGTCGTAAGCTGGATATGATGAACCTTATGGTGATAAGGGATCAGCCTATCGCCCATAACATTAGTCCATCATGTTAGAGGACACAATCCCTCTGTCGGTTTTTACGACACGCCCGGGAAGACAAGCAGCTGAACGTGTTCTATGTTTTTTATTTGCCGAGACTGCCCTCAAGATCATGTCAATGTGACAGAAATGGATAATACAAAAATGTTTTTATAAAAAATGTTTAATGTTTCTATAGTCTCTGCTTACCCCGGTGGGAAATAGGCGTGAGTTTATGTATGTATGTATGTATGTGTTTTTATAATCTGAAAGAATATTTTGATTGGAATAATAAATATAATTTATATAATAAATGTCATTGTAATTTATTTTTTTATTATTTCATAATTAATGTACTCAATGATTGACATTTAAATTATCAATTTTATTTTACTATTTGCATGTTATAATCTAAATAGCTAAAAATGTAAACTAAAATAATAAAATAATAAAAAAATAAATAAATAATAATAAAATAATAATATTTGGGTCGTTCTTCTTTTTTATCGACAATAAAAAGACATTTTCTCGATTTATCGAATTTAACATCTTTAAAATTATAACGGCAATAAATATTTTAAAACATCATATAAAGATGTGTCTGTAGAGGACCATTTAGAGGTTCTCTTTATCTTGGTAACATACTTTTCTTTGCAGGCGCATTCCAAAAAATATTGTGACAGAGTGGCCCTTTTCATCGGAGACAGCATTTCAATTTACCACTCTGTCACATAATTTTGTGAAAAACGATCAAGCTACGTTAATAACTAATTGAGGAACCGATTAGTATTTTGTTTGTATTTTGAGTATAATAAGATAACTATACTTTTGGACAATCAAAACATGAAATAAAATTCTAAAACATAACTTATCAGAAGCAGAACGAAGGACAGATCATTGTCGATAAAAAAGAAGAACAACCCATTTAAATAATGTTAAATGCATGTTGACCAACTGCAAATGGTACTGTAATGGTATTACAGACCATTTTTATGGCGGATTACAGTTCTCATATAAAAACAGAGACTTGAGCATGATCTTGAGAGCAGTCTCAGCTGAGATTAGTTTATTAATACCACCCTTAAATAGGAAATTGTCAATAGCTTCAGAACTAGAGTAAACCTGAAGAAAATAGAGTTTATGTTTTTCAGTTTTTTTTTTTGACGTGACTTATTGTAGATTTGCCGCAGATAGCATTAACTACTTGGCCGGACAAATGGGGAGCGCTGAAGGCTCTCACCCGGTACAACGTTTAAGACAACAGGCCTGAGGGTGCCCAGTTGGGCGCGAACCTCGGCTCAGGGCGTCGTCTGAGAGGAAAGATATTTGAAAGAATTAATCGACCCTAGTGGGTCGATGGCGATAAGCACTGAATGAGGGAAATCGTCCTGAAGTGTTTGGTGTCGCGAGCTGATTGGCTGCCTCTATGGCTAGAGTAATCGGGTCGTCGGGATCGTATATTACGTCCTTCGATTTACAGTTTATAGGTTCTCTATACCTTCAAGTAGTAGCAGGAAGGTGTAGAGCACATTTGGCTTAGTTTATCTATGACAATAATAATAATTTCAATCACCGAATGGTGTGGCTACACTAACGCCATCTATTGTCGCCGAAACGTATTCAATTCAAATTCAAAAATATCTTCATTCAGTAGGTAACATAGTTACACTTTGAATCGTCAATTTTTACATAACGAACGTCTCATCCGCCTAAAACTACTGCAGCTTCTCACGTATATGGCTCAACCACCCTTAAAGTTACATGAAAACGCATGGCAGAGGAAGGGTTAAAAAGAATAAGACATCTAAAAAAGCATTAGTAATTATTATTAATAGCATGCAAAGCTCACAACATATAATATCTGTTCATAGGATGTCCGTGGCAAGGATTTTTTGCGCAAATCAAAATTTAACATCAACTTTAAATTAATATAGAAACATTGTCGTACCTTGAGGTGGTCCGTACGCCGGCGGCGGAGGCTGAGAAAAAAAATCATAATTCAAAATCAAATCAAATCAATTTATTTACGAGAACACATAAAATACAAAAAGGTGGTAAAATAAATCAAATAACAATGTTGTATCTTCTAATATTAATTTCACATTTATGTAATATTATTTGTACTTTTTTTTTGCCTTATTTGTACTTATTAATTGTATTTTAATTGATGTCTCGCATGTATATTAATCGATGTTTTTAATGTATTTTAGTTGACGTCTTGTTTAAAATTATGTTTAATTCTTAAGATATTATTTTTGTTTCAATATTGACTTGACGTTTTTATAATTTGTAAGTATGTAAAATCTACTAGATGTGTTCGAACACAATATTGTTATTGTTTCCGAAATAAATGAAATGTGATGTGTTCAGCCTGCATGCAGGCGTACAAATATACATAAAAATAAATAATAATAAAGAAATGGAACATTGAAAAGAAAATTAAAATTATACTTATTATTAAAAAAATAGAAAATTGAATTATTTTTATGTTCAAAATATTCTTTCAAATTATAATAACATTTGTTCATAAGCCATTTCGTTAGGTTAATTTTGAACTTGTTCATTTTTTAAAACAATAATGATTTTAGTCGCAATATTGATTTTTAGAATTTGTCAATGTAGCTTTTTGTTGAAGTTAAGCAACGTTCGCAAAGGCCGGTCATAGGATGGGTGACCACAAAAAAAGTTTTTATCGCGAGCTCCTCAGTGTTTCGGATGGCACGTTAAGCCGTTGGTCCCGGCTGCATTAACAGTCGTTAATAACCATCAATCCGCACTGGGCCCGCGTGATGGTTTAAGGCCCGATCTCCCTATCCATCCATAGGGCAGGCCCGTGCCCCAGCAGTGGGGACGTTAATGGGCAGATGATAATGAGATGCTCACCATGTACTGCTGCTGCTGTGTCTGCGTCTCCTCGAAGGCGAACATCTGGATGGTCACGTCACCGTCGAAGGTTATGTGCGAGATCCGCTGGAACGGGATCCTGTGTGGGAACTCGCAGAAGTGCTGCCCGTTCAGCGCCACCTAGCGGGGATAGGGAGAATTACTCAATGAATCAATAATACTTTATTGCACAACGACATATACAAAGGACATAAACATACGAATATAAACATAAGCACAATAAGCGGCCTTATTGGTAAACAGCAATTTCTGCCAGGCAACCTTAGGGTGAAAGAAGTTTGTGCATTTAAGCATGGGCTGGTGCAATAAACATATAATGTTACCAACATAACTAAACAAATAATAATAATACCGTAAATAAAAATATATATAAATAAACACACATATATGTATATATATATATATATATATATGTATAAAACTTAAACAGAAATTAACTTCTAAATGAAAACAGCCATAAATCTTTTTAGCAAACATAAGAGTTAAAACTATCACATATACATTATATAGAACAAAATTAAGTATTGCTGGAAACAAAAGAATTAAAATTAAAAATACAAATGGGAAAATGTACATTATGAATTTATGATGATACAGAGTTAGTAACATGCCTCAGTATCTTAGTTTTCAGTGTGTGAACACACACATTTCCCTTGATATATAAGCAAACTTCTAGTATATAGGTGTGAGGAAGTGAATCGAGTTGGGGGTGGCTTATCTTTTCTTGTATTCATATTGTTTCGTTGTACTAACATAGTATTGTTAAGCATTTTTTTTTACAATGGTGCTAATTCCTGTAAATACCATCTAATTTTATTTTTTTATCCGCCGAAAAGGAAAGGGACGGGTAATCGACAAGCATAAAATTTATGGAACACACGTCAATTTTAAGCACAAATCTAAACCAACCGTCTAAAAATTTTACGTCAGTCAATAACCCGACACATTAATTTACTCATTCTTTCTAAAATTAAGAGCTGTGAATCATCCGTCCCTTTCCTTTTCGACGGATACGAAAATGACGGATATAACCTAAAATAAAATTAGGCGGTGTCTGCAGGAATCGGGGCCAATATGTATTTTTAATTACCTGAAAATAATCAATTTTTATTTATTTATAGGGTAGTTTCTTAATGTTATGGGCGATAGGCTGATCCCTTATCACCATAAGGTTCATCATATCCAGCTTACGACATCGTATCAACAGTGGCTGCAAGTTGTCTTTGATTACTTGTGGCTCTGCCCACCCCACTAGGGATTACGGGCGTGAGTTTATGTATGTATGTATGTATGTCTACCCTGGAAATCACCTCTTGAAGAGATGTAAACTGGGTTGGTAGTGGTGTTGAAGTACTTACTTTGAGAGCATGGGGTTCGCACAGTACGAGCACCTCGAACGGTTGTCCGGGCACTAGAGGCAGGCCGCCGGCGGTCTCCTCGGCACCCCAGGACAGGGCCGTCAGGTGGTTGCGGACGACACACCTCTCCACGAAGCGGAAGTTGAGGTGGAGCGCTATGTCGTCACGAGGGTCTGTGCTCATCCCGCACTGCAGGTTGATCGCGAACCTGGAATGGAGACAAGGTTACGAATATTTCATTAAAGGTTAATGAATGAATGAAACGGCCTTCGCGGTCCAGTGGCTGAGCGTTGGGCTCACGATCCGCAGGTCCTGGGTTCGATTCCCGGTGGGGACATATCACACAATCCACTTTGTGGTCCCTAGTTTGGTTAGGACATACAGGCTGATCACCTGATTGTCCGAAAGTAAGACGATCCGTGCTTCGGAAGGCACGTTAAGCCGTTGGTCCCGGTTACTGCTTACTGATGTAAGTACGTAGTCGTTATATATATGAGTCATGTCAGGGGTCTTTGGCGGCTCAATAGTAACCCTGACACCAGGGTTGAGGTTGGTAATTCAACACACAACCCACACGATAGAAGAATGAATGAATTTTACATTTTTTATGAACTTGAAGATGAGATCCCGAAAATTTCACAGAACACTAATTTTTTTTTGACGTGACTTTTGTAAATTTGCCGCAGATGGAATATATTCTATATTCCGTTCACCAAAAATCGTTGGTTAAATCTAGGCACGTCCCTCTAACATATTATACATATATACACCCATAAAACTATTTTTCTACAAATAAACAACTCTGCCAACAAATTATGTAGCACCAAAAAGTTCAAAACTAGCACCAAAATTTAACACTTTATTGTTTATACATCGCAGAAATTATTCGAATCTTACAACAAATATATATTATTAGTGCATTAAAAATACTAATCTTGCACCAAATATTCCAATTGTGTTCTTAAATATTAAATACCTAATGTGTGTCCTAGAATTTTATATAGTGCTTAAGTGTAATAAATAAAAGTACTTACATTAATATTTAATTGGTGACCGTTTAGAGTATACTTAGAATTATTATCTATCTAAATATATAAAAGGAGAAACTGACTGACTGACATATCAACGCACAGCCTAAACGGCTAAACGTTGGCACTTAAAATTTGGAAGGGACGTAGCTTAGGTACCGTAGAGGTGCACTAAGAAATGAATTCCCGGAATTCCCCCTGGAACGGGAATTAGCGGGAAAATCATTTTGTATGAAAAATCTAAACCGCTTTTAGTTAGACGCTTGAAATTTGGCATGCAGGTACCTTAGTAAACTTAAAGCTTATTTGCAACAGGATATTGCAAAATTCCCACGGGAATTTTGTATGAAAAAAACATTCTCATCTCTGAATTCCAGACGAAAGCCTATAGGTACTTTAGGGTTAGCCTCTACTGATCATATTTTCCTAAATTTATATCAAAACAAATTATCATAAACTAATAATCTAAAAATTAATAACAATTCATTATTTAACTGTGCTACTTATCCAATACTCATTTAAAATTATACACAAAGATCTCTCTTTAATAACACGCCACGCGGACGAAGTCGCGGGCAAAAGCTAGTTAATTATATGGCTGTCTACATAAGAATCTCATGTAGACAACGCCTTAAAAAAGTTCAGGTAGTAACCAGCTACCTGTACGGATCATCTTACTTAAATTGTATGGGACGATTTAGGTGGTAGTCACTATTCCGTGAGCAAACTTCGATACCGCGTTCTAAAATACTACTAGCGCCATCTAGTTTCACATTGGTGCAAATTCCTGTAGACACCATCTAATTTTATTTTAAGAACTACAAATTCTTTAGGGTAACGAAGGAAAGTTTTCATATTATGTTAAAATGTAATATTTATTTTTTTAATAAAAAGGCATTTCATTAAAAATATAAAAAAATAAGTTATATCTGTCATTTTCTTATCCGCCGAAAAGGAAACGGACTGGTAATCGACAAGCATAAAATTTATGGAACACACGTCAATTTTAAGCACAAATCTAAAACAACCGTCTAAAAATTTTACATTGGCCAATCATCATCATCATCATCAGCCCATTAAAGTCCCCACTGCTGGGGCACGGGCCTTCCCTATGGATGGATAGGGAGATCGGGCCTTAAACCATCACGCGGGCCCAGTGCGGATTAATGGTTATTAGCGACTGCTAATGCAGCCGGGACCAACAGCTTAACGTGCCTTCCGAAGCACGGATCATCTTACTTTCGGACAATCTGGTGATCAGCCAGTAATGTCCTAACCAAACTAGGGATCACAAAGTGATTTTTGTGATATGTCCCCACCGGGAATCGAACCCGGGACTTCCGGATCGTGAGCCCAACGCTCGACTACTGGACCACGGAGGTCGTTACAATAACAATTATAGAGTAAGACACACATATACAGTTAACCAACATAACAACAATTACAATCTCCATCTGAACCTTCTCTATAGTAATTTTACAAGAAGATTCCCATTGACATTCAGAATTTGCCTTTCAACTGTTTTAAGACAGTAGTTAAACAAAAACTTTACAAAAAAGGTTATTATAAAGTTAGTGATTATTTAGAAGATATGAATGCATGGAATTAACTGTCTGAGAACTGATATTAGGCAGCTAAATTACTCAATTGTATACCAATATTTTATGTTTAATTTTTTTTAAAGAACGTCTAGGGCCCAGAGGTTTTTCTTGCAGCTTCTTTTCCCCAGCTATACAGGTTGTGAGAAGCTGCAGTAGTTTTAGGCGGATGAGACGTTCGTTATGTAAAAATTGACGATTCAAAGTGTAACTATGTTACCTACTGAATAAAGATATTTTTGAATTTTGAATTTGAATATAAACAGTTTCTCGTGGCTCACTTACCGCTGCGCACCGGGAGGCGTGCTGCCCTGAACGCGCACCATCTTGCCCGGGTAGAACCCGCCAGGGATGTTGTACAAGGATGGTACTTGCTGTGGACACATTCACGAAAATTTCAGCGTTTTCCGTTCCATACTTCTATCGTGCGGGTCATTAGGTTAATGTCCTTAGAAAAGGTTCAATAAGGTGACCGGCGCGCGTGACGATGAATAAATGTGGAGGAAGCAAAAGTGTGTCAGGATCGAAGCAAATGGGACGTCTGATATAAATGGGTATATGTATGTATGTATTTATATTTTAATATTTCTATTTTATTTTTATTTATTTATTTTACTTTTATTTGTTTTTTTTTTTTTATTTATAGTATTTATTATTTTATACTAGATGTTGCACTGTCCCGCACCAAATTGTAATAATGTTTCCTATCCACTGGTTGCCTGGAAGAAATTGCTGCTTAGCAATAAGGCCGCCAGATTGTACTGTATCTATCTTCATCTGTGTGAATTTGTTTTGTATGTTGTGTGCAATAAAGTATATTTGATTTGATTTGATTTGATTTGATTCCATAGTTTCTGCTTAGGTAGGGTAGGCGTGAGTTTATGTATGTATGTTAAGGTAATTTTCTCACAAGAGGTTTTTTTTTATTGTTAGCGAGGCTTGAACCACTCTTGGTGGTTATGCCAGCCTCATAGTTTATTTATTTATTTATTGCAAAGCCACAGGTTATTATATAAGGTGTTACATAATTAATAAAGTACAAGTGACACCCTGCAAGGGCACAGCAATTTAAAGTGTAGAGAGGCTACTACTAGATACAATAAAAAATAAATGATATTAGTATTCTATTCTATGTTAGTAAATTATTTATATAGTGTTAGTATGTTAGTTAGTACTTATTATCTATAATATATATTTTTCTCTACAATTAATCAATAATAGGAACTTTACTTTTATTTTCTTTATCATTAATAAATTCTGAAATCATATAATAACACTTATTTTCTAGGAAATGTTTAAATTTTTTGAAAAATAAAGAAGGATTTTTTATATTTTTTATGTATTTCGGTAGATGATTATATATTTTGATCACCATATGATGGGTTTGCATCGTTTAATGATGATCAAATCATCACTTTACTACAGAGCACCATTACAGCACTATAAAAATCATTAATAATATTACTTTCATTACTAATCACCTAATCATTTCTGTTAGTCACCCATGAATCATAAGATGATGATATGATTTAGATGGATAAAATCATTATTTAGGTTTAAGACGTTACATTAACAAATTACCTATTGAATGAGCCATAAAAAAGTTATAAAGAGTATTGACTTGTTATCAATGTAAACAATTTTATCTGTATATATTAGGTTAAGTTTACATAAAGCCATTGGTCTCAGCTAGCCGTAAAAACTCCACCAACACACAGTGGAGCAGAGTGGTGGAGTATGCCCCATACCCGCTCTGGTTGATTGAGGGGAGGCCTGTGCCCAGCAGTGGGACGTATATAGGCTGTTTACGTTATTAAGTCCCATGTAATGGGAGCCTGACAAGGAGGGTGTCAATATCATTGATGTCGACTACTTATTAGATTTAAGTCAAAGAATAAAGGCTATTTTTTATTTTATTTATTTTAATGGCAGCCTATTGCCATTAACCAGCCACGTAATAATCAATTATCTGCGATCCAAACATGAATTCAAGCTCATAAAGTCGAATTGAAGGAAGAACCTACTTTACGGACATAAGGAAAGTGTTCAAAAATAATATATTATATTGTTCTGTTTGGGATTTCACAATAATAAGTCAAAGGGAAGGATAAAAACATACTGATTCACGAGAAAATGTCATGAGTTACGGTCTTGTACCAGATGTACCCTTCCCGAGAATGTTCCCGTTGTAAAATCTCTTTAATAGAAAGGACAGACTGCTTTTTTTTCCAAACTATTCTTTCTTGTACTCTTGTCTTATCTGCCTAAAGGTTAGGTAATTAAGCTAAATTTTGCGACTTTTTTACTGGCGGGAACCCGGTAACGACATATCACTGCTTGTAACAGACTTAAAAACGATTTCAAATGCTGAGTTTACCAAAAGATAATACTTAATATAAATGCAGAAGTAATTATTTAAATAGCGCATGTTTTAATGGCATGTAATGTTTGTTCTGGCGCGGTATTGTCTCTAATGTCCTTGATTTAGCCGAAAAGACACCGCTAGACCTCGATGTTGATCGCTACACAAATAATTTCAAGAGTAAATAAGATAATCTTACCGGGTTGTAGACAGCCATGTTTTTTGCTGTTTCCTCTTTAGGAAAAGCGATGAAAACTGTTTTAGTACGTCTGTACAACAATTGGGAAGGTTTACACTTAAAATCTACGCGCAGGATACGCCTAGTGCAGAATTAATACGGTTTTCAATTGAATCGAAATATGCGTCATGCGTCATATGACGACATACCGACATGTAGGAAAAAAATACGTCAAGTGACCCACGTTCCACTAATATCATTACTTATTATTTACCGTCTCACTTTAACTAAGCCGAATGTCAATTAACTTTCTCACTCCGATACTAAAAATTCGTTTCTTTTTAGCTACATGAACAACATCGTGATATTTTTGAATTTATAACCTGTGCCTAATGCTCATTGGCTAAAATTAGAAAACTCAATTATTTCCACCAATGAGCTTTGCACGCACACACACAACGTACTTTTTTTGTATTCTTTAAGAGCTACAGCTGTGGACGAAGATCAATTAATTAACAGTTAAAATGTTGGGATGCAGGAAACAACGCCATTGGGACAAAAACTCACTCTCGTGCTTGTTATACGGTTACTATATTACGGCTGCTAGACATACAAAGAAAACGTAGCCCATTCAAGCTAAGTCTTTTTTTTTTAGTCAATTATTTTATGATTACTAATTGAACTCTTTTTAAATACAAATTGTTACAAATATCATGCAAAATAACCGAAAAATATTTTTTTTTTCGTCTGACAACCCTGAAATATTTTGACTTTTCGTCAAGTTTTTGACGCAATACGTACCTTCTTTACCTACGTCCGACTTGTTTCGCCATCCTAATGTAGATTAATTACGAATAATATCTATTTACGTTAATTAAATTTGCGCAACAAGCTATTCCCTAATTCTGCGACGCATAAAGCATAGTTTGGTGTCAGTAGTGTATCTGTAGACGCGTGTGATAAAGTGAAAATGACTATCGAAGGGAACAAAGATGAAGCAGATAGGTGCATTACTATCGCGCAAAATGCATTTTCGGAAGGAAACAACGAAAAAGCGGAGAAGTTTTTGTTGAAAGCTGAGAGATTATACCCTAGTGCTCGTGCTAAGGAGCTTTTAACGAGGGTCAGAGCGGCAGGGCCGACGGGAGCTGCGCCAAAGCGTACCCCTCCTAGTACCCCTAATGGCGAAGACGTGAGAAGAAGGAAAACTCCAGCTCATCAGCCTCCCCAAAGGGAATACACCTCTGATCAAATAGATGCCGTTCGCAGGATCAATACTAAGTGCAAAGATTATTATGAAATTCTTGGTAAGTTTAGTTTTTCTTCAATTTCAATTTCAAAGAACATTATTTATTAATCTAATTAGGGTTTCCATATTTAACTCAAGGTCGAGTTGCGTCGTGTATCGTGAATTATACAGTTATACTATAAAGTAAACTTTTTAAAATACTTAAAACACATAATAATGGGTTCTTACCGCATTTAAAGTAGGGATATGAGACTCCCGATATTTCGACACTATTACAAGTGCCATGATCATGGGATGACTGGGATGATTTTTAAAATACTTGCTCATAATGTAGCTCTTATGCCATAGCTCTTTGTTAAAAACATATCAAATATTTACAGAATTGCTTTGATGTGGCCATTTTAACCCCCCTGTTTTGAACTAGCTGCTCACACCATATACAGAATGGATTGAGCACCCAGACACAATACATCTTCCACCCATTACGATTCTGATTAAAATAAAAAGAAGCAATATAGGTAGCAACATAATTCTATACATAATGTGATCCAAATATCAAGCAAGTATTATTTTTATATATTCTTCGGCCATTACATTGTCATCATCATCATCATCACCAGCCCATTAACGTCCCCACTGCTGGAGCACGGCCCTTCCCTATGGATAGATAGGGAGATCGGGCCTTAAACCACCATGCAGGCCTAGTGCGGATTGGTGGTTATTAACGACTGCTAATGCAGCCGGGATCAACAGCTTAACGTGCCTTCCGAAGCACGGAGGAGCTCAAGGTGAAAACTTTTTTTTAGTGGTCACCCATCCTTTGCGAAAGTTGCTTAACTTCAACGATCGCAGACCGAGCGCGTTTACCGCTGCGCCACCGAGCTCCTCATTCATTACATTGTATTTTTTAATAATTATGTAATTAAGTAATGAGAAAATAGATAATTATCTATCCATTTACATTGTCTTTGAGGGGCGTAGCCTGGAAAATCCCTCATTAGGGCGTTTTTTTTTTCTCAGGGGTGGCGAAGGATGCATCGGATGGGGACATCAAGAAGGCCTACAAGAAGCTGGCGCTGCAGCTGCATCCGGACAAGAACCACGCACCCGGCGCCGCGGAGGCTTTCAAGGTTTATATTGATTTTGATTTGCCTCTTCTACCGTGTAAATTGTGAGGTGAATCACCAACCCCATCAACCCTGGTCTCAGGGTTATTAATGAGCCGCCATAGCCATAGGCCCCTTTTATGACTCATGTAACGCCTACGTACATACATCAGTGAGCAGTAGCCGGGACCAACGGCTTAACGTGCCTTCTGAATCACGTATCTTACTTTTCGATGCGAAGCGCTTTGTGCGAATAGTTAGGATATCCACCAAATAGGGTCGGAACCCGGCTTTTTTCTTTTCAGCCGTTCGATTTTCTCTTTTTCATCCGATTGTATTTGCGATTGTAATTCCAGGCAATCGGCAACGCGGCGGCGATCCTCACGGACCCGGACAAGCGGAACCAATACGACCTCCGCGGCAAGGAGCCCGCCCAGCAGCACACCCACCACCAGTACTACGCCCGCGGGTTCGAGTCCGACCTGACTGCTGAGGAGCTGTTCAACATGTTCTTTGGAGCCACCGGTACAATATACTTATACTATATACAGTAGACCCACCCACGCACTTGATCCACTCGCACACTAGACTCACCCACACACTAGTCTAGACCCACCCAACCACTAGACCCACTCACGCACTAGGCCCACCCACACACTAGACTCACCCACCCACACATTAGACCCACACATAATAGACTCACCCGCGCACTGGTCTCACGACCCACTAGACTCACTCACACACTAGACTCACCCACACACCGGTCCCACCCACACTAGACTCACCCACACACCAAACCCACCCACACACTAGACTCACTCGCACACTAGACCCACCCACACACTAGACTAGACCCACCCACACACTAGACTCACCCACACACCGGTCCCACCCACACTAGACTCACCCACACACTAGACCCACCCACACACTAGACTCACTCGCACACTGGACCCACCCACACACTAGACTAGACCCACCCACACACTAGACTAGACCCACCCACACACTAGACTCACCCACACACCGGTCCCACCCACACACCGGTCCCACCCACACACCGGTCCCACCCACACTAGACTCACTCGCACACTGGACCCACCCACACACTAGACTAGACCCACCCACTAGACTAGACCCACCCACACACTAGACTCACCCACACACTGGTCCCACCCGCGCACTAGACCCACCCCACATACAAGACGAAAATGATAAGAATGCGAGAAGAAAATGACAGGTATAACTGAAAATAAAATTACATGGTATTTACAGGAATTAGCACCAATGTAGGTATAATGTTTTATGTATGTAGTCGCTTACTTAGTTAGTCACCTTCAAAAATGTTAGCTTTTCCAGGAGGGGGACCAACTGTTTACACGCGCCGGCGCGCCCGAGAGCCCGAGCAACGCGAAGCGCACGCCGGTCTCGTCCAGCTACTCCCCGTACTCGTTCTGGTACTCCTCTCGATGATGAGCGGCTTCTTCATCAGCGAGCCCGTGTTCAGCCTCACGCCCACCGCCAAGCACCCCGTGCCGAGGGAGACGAATAACTTGAAGGTATACACAGATATATAGACAAACAGATACACAGATAGATTCATAGCCAGTCAGGTATATACACAGAACGATACATAGTCAGTCAGAGATATATATAATGTATTTTTGAATTTTTGAATTTTTTATTTTTTTTGTTTACACGTAATGATGATGATGTACTCCAGCCGATTTCGGCTACGGCGACTGCTTCAACTTCGATGTTCATGTGCTCGCATGTGGCTTATATAGCCAATCTTATTGGAAAAGATCCTCGCACATAGCGGTTACAAATGAGGAAGTGCTAGTAAGAGTAAGGGAAAAGAGACAAATACTGAGAATTATTGAGGACAGAAGAGGCAAGATGATTGGACACCTAATAAGACACGACGAATTCATTAAAAACATCATAGAAGGACAGCTAGAAGGAAAGAGAGGAAGGGGAAGACCAAGAAGAGCTTACATGGAACAGATTAAAGAAAAGGTTAACGTCGTGTCTTATAGGGAAGTCAAGGAATTGGCCTTTGATAGACTGGTATGGAAAATGCTACACCGACAAGAGCGTGGCTCTTAAATTGATGATGATGACATAGCGGACATGTGAGCACACCATTTAAATATGTATAATTGTTCGCCGTAGGCGGTCGGGCTTACACATAGATACACAGTCAGATATCTTCAACTGTAGTATACCATCAGTGAAGCGGAAATTGGCAAAAAGATATTAGTTGGTTGGGAGTATCATGCGTTGTAATTACGTGATCGCAGGCATTTTTCTGCTTGCAGATTTCTATCCCGGGCATTGTGGGCGACTGGTTGATTTTTTCGTGGAATGTGTTTGCTATGTTTGTATAGGCACCTAGTTTATTTTGCTATCTATTGTTGCTGTATGACCAACATAATACCGAAGTCTATCTGTGGAAACCTATAATTGGCTCTTTTGTGATTTATATTTATGTTTATACTATTTGATGTAGCTGTTGGTTTTCCTATAAATAAATAAATAAATAAATATATACACAGACAGATTCACAGCCAGTTGGATACATAGTCAAACAGATACACAGATAGATAGGATCTGGTAGTGGTTGCCTGGAAGAAATGGCTTCAGAGCAATTTGTACTGTTGCTAAATGTTTTATAAATGTTTGTATGTTTTGTTTGTGTGCAATAAAGTATATTTGATTGATTGATAAATTCACAGCCATTCAGATATATACACAGAGCCATAGTCAGTCAGTATATACAAACAGATACACAGATAGAGATATAGAGAACTATTTACACAGTCGGATATATATAAAGACACGTACATACACAGATAGATACATAGTCAGTTGGAGATATAGACAGATAAATAGACGGTAATTCATCTGAAGCACCTGACCACCTGTATGTATATAGACAAACAGATACACAGATAGATATATTGTCAGTCAAAAATATAAACAGGCAGATACACGGTCAGTCGGATATACAGACAAACAGTTACACAGATACATAGTCAGTTATATAGACAGACAGATACACAGATACATAGTCAGATATATAGACAGACAGATACACAGATAAATAGACGGTAATTCAAATATATAGACAAACACAGATAGATACATAGTCAGTCAGAAATATAGACAGATAAATAGAAAGTAATTCATCTAAATTACCTTTTCATCTGTATCTATATAGACAAACAGATACACAGATGGTCAGACACAGACCACAGAGGCTGTCAAAATAATAATTATAATGATAATGTTTATTGCAGGTACCATACTACGTGAAAGAAAACTTCCATACAGACTACCAAGGGTCACTGCGAAGACTAGAAATGGCCATAGAGGAAGAGTATATAGGTGAGTCACATAACAGCATCGCGCCTGTACCCCCGAAGGGGTTGGCAGAGATATATAGTATCATCATCATCATCAGCCCATTAACGTCCCCACTGCTGGGGCACGGGCCTTCCCTATGGATGGATAGGGAGATCGGGCCTTAAACAGGTCCGGTTTTAGAAAATGAAACGCTAGTAAAAATCTCCACGAAAATAATTTCTTACCTTCCAGTGAACCTCCGTCACGCGTGCCAACGTGAGCGCAACTATCGAGACAGCATGGCGTGGAAGGCGCGACACTTCGGCGACGCGCGACAGTACGCCGAGGCGCAGAAACTACGCACGCCTAGCTGCGAGAAACTGCAATCCTTCCAACGATAGGTGGCGCTGTACGATTAAGCTAGACGTGAGGTACGCGGCAGGGGCGCTAGATGGCGTTGTTCCATTTAAATTTCCTAATGCAGTTTGAAACAAATGTTATCTAATACAGTGTGTGATAAATGGGTGTATTAATAAAATCAATTGTCTTTTGCTACTGATAAAAAAATAACACTGGGATTGAAAACAACATTATATAACATTCAGAAGCTTAGCTACATACACCAAGTTGCATAAGCTGCAGCCTATCAGCGATAGATGGCGCTGTTAGGCTAGAAGTACGCCGCAGACCCGCTAGATGGCGTTTTACAGAGGTTTCTAACATATACCTAGCTTAAAACTTAGTATTATCATCATGATTATTGGTTTTTATTTGTGTTGTGACTAGCCTATTCATAATTGAGAACATCCTATTTTCAAAAATGGTTAAAACATTTAAGCTCATGCGAGAAACTGCAGGCTTTTCAACAACAGATGGCGCTAGCAATCATCGTTTGCAAGCCTGTTATCTTTTGTCGGGTTTTATCTACAACAGATTGATTTTTTAAATAGAAAAATATATGAATTTGAGAAACTTTTTAAAATGTTGCCCAAGTTTCGATAGTTCCAAAATCGATAGTTAAGCTATATCGGAGAGTTTTATCTAAGCCTCGTCAATGCCTTCGGGCAAGTCTGGGGCTAAGACCAAACCCGTCAAAGGTACAAAAAAGGTCTGTGCCCAGCAGTGGGACGCATACTGTTTAGGTCACATATCGTTGCCTTAAAATGAAAACCACGTTAACGCTAATTTGAAAAATAACATTCAAATGTGATTTTTGTTAACAAAACCTCGCAATGGACATTTTTGTTTTCCCCGAAGGACAAGGCAAAGGGAACTATGCCCATACAGCCAAGTCTTATGTATTTTTTTCTTGATGATGATTAATGCACGTAGGTCCGCTGGAAGAAATCTTTGTTTACAGATAAGCTTACCTGTACTGTCTGTTTTCTTTGTATGTTATGTTCCTTGTAATAAATAGTGATCTCAATTTATACCCGGAATGTAATTTTGAAAGAAATCAACGTTTTTAAGAAATTCACACAATTCTCTTAAAATACATCATCATCCAAGCGGTGTCCGGCGACGGCGACTCCTGAATGTCTATCCCAGGTCGATGTTATGATAGGCTCTAATGTGGCTAGCAAAACCGAACTTCGATTTGAAGATTCGGCCACATGGCGCACAGAATAACTGGCCAGCAGAATTAAATGTAACAATAAAATAACACTGGGATTGAAAACGATCTCCTTACAAATAACATTCAGAAGCTTAGCTACCTACATACACCTAGTTGCATAAGCTACTGCCTATCAACGATAGATGGCGCTGTGAGGTTAGAAGTACACCGCAGACCCGCTAGATGGCGGTTTACTTTTCTAATTTATACCGAATGTAACGGAATGAAATGAATTTAAAGAAATCGTTTATAAACGTTTATAAAAAAATCACATCCAAATGTGATTTTCAAAATGGCGTTTATGTGGTTTTCAGTATATGGCTACGATTCGCTTGTAAATTCAATTTGTTATTGTATTTTTTTGTAGTATTCCTACGAATTATCAAATTTCACTTATTATAATTATTCTTCACATCGAAAATATATTTAACACATCAAGGTTCACTATTTATTTTTAATCACGACTGTAGAAAACCTACGTGGTTTTCAAAAGGCGTTATAGATGCCTGTCCATCGAAGCGGAACGGAGCAGCGGAGTGGAGAAACGGACAACCAACTAATACAGGGACTTGCGAAGTAGTTTGTGCAATCAATTGTAAAATACATTGTTTTAAGTTTACGCGGTTATTATCATAATTAAAACACATAATAACGGGTTCTTACCGCGTTTAAATCAGGGATATGAGACTCCCGATGTTTCTCTGTTGCAAGTGCCATGATCACGGGATGACTGATGAGATTGGAGTGGAGTAGGTAGATGCATAATTTTCTACGAGCAGACATATTTGTCCACCGTCTTTGTCTATTTTAAACGCGATAAGAACCCGTTATTATATGTTTTAATTGTAAAATATTACAGAACCATTTATTTATTTAAATTTTGTAAGATTAATATGCATTTTATTACATTAATTTCTATCTACTATCAAGAACCACGCTCTTGTCAGTGTAGCATATTCCATGCTACTTTTTTAGGCAATTATAGGGCAGTGGTTTCCCTCTTGCCTTCCGCCACGCAGTACTCTGTCTGACGCGAGTGTGATGGCGCCCAGAGTAGTCTGATTCAAAGCCGTACTAGGACTCCTGTCCTCCGCCTCTGAATAGTACTGACAGTTACTGCTGCCTCTGTCAGGTCCCAGGTTACAGTCCCTGTGACTTGCCCCTTCCGTCCTGCATTGCCGTACAAAATATAACCGGGACTACGTCCTTCGCGAACCTATTGGGTATCATTTCTCCGTTTCTCCGCTCCGCTGCGTCGCTCCGCTCACGTAGAGAAACAACCATGGAATAAGGGATAATACTACGTATAGAATGGCAACTGTCCGCTCCCCACCAGCGGCTGAGCTAGGTTTACCTCACCCCCTCGGTGTTACTTTAGTTTTCAATCGTATGGGCGTCGATGTAGTGTCTATGTAAAATGAGGTTGATTGTATTAAGTGTCCGGGGTGTCAGACATTTATATGGCAATAAGGTTGTACTTCTTTTTTTTATTGTTATATTTCTCGTGTGTTTGTGGAATATAGAGTTATTGTATTGTAGATAATAGTCATGATACTCGCAAAGCTTAGAAGATATTTATTTTAGTTGGTTTTGTCCCAAAAAGTGACTCATGTTGCTGATTCCGGTACACACTTAAATTTATTTTAAGTTATACCTGTCATTTTATCATCCGCCGAAAAGGGAAAGGACGGCTAACCGACAGCCGTAAAATTTATTGAAAACAACGTCAATTTTAGGCAGAAATCTTAAACAACCCTCTCAAAATTGTGTCTACAGTTGTGATAACTAAATTTTAATTTGTGATGTATTTATTTTGTAAGACATTCCAACACAATGTATATTGTATACGGAATAAATTAAATTGAATTGTAATTTTACACTGGCCAATAACCAGTCAGAATTAAGTAGACAGCACAGGTCAAACGGGTCGCATACCAGCGAGATACCTTTTTGATTCTCAGTCATTTTAGAAATAACAGATGTGAATCATCCGTCCCTTTTCTTTACGGCGGATAAGAAAATGACAGGTATAACTTAAAATAAAATTAGGTGTCTGCAGGAATCGGGACCACTAAACTTTAATTAAGCAAGCAGCATTTTATTATCGACTACAAGAAATCTGTATTTACGCATTGTAGAGTTAATGCCCTATTTCCGTCACTAGATGGCATTGTACCAAAAAACTTTTGACCTTTGATGTTAGTATTATTGTGTTGTGATTATGTTGGCAGTTATTTCCTATTTTTGTTTATGTTGTATGGGGTTGGTATTTAATAGTGCTTTTCACATTTTTTTTTTTCATTAAAGTGTTTTTTCATTACCGCTGATTTCTGCAGACACGCTTAAATTTATTTTAAGTTATACCTGTCATTTTCTTTTCCGCCAAAAAGAAAAAGGACGGTTGAAATGAATGAATAACCCGGACGAATCCAATAGTCATCTCGCTAGTATGGAACCCGTTTCACACGTGCTGTCAATCGTATTCTGTCGGGTTATACGTTGACTTTTCTAAACGTGTAATTTTGCAACTGTTTATGATTTCTGGCTGAAATTGACGTATAACGTTCGTTTCTCATTCGCCGAAAAGGACGGGTAATCAACAGGTATAAAATTTATGGACACACGTCAATTTTTAACAGAAATCTCAATAATTTTAATAATTTTCCACTCGTTAATTACCCGACAAAATAAAGGCGACAGCAGACGTAAAACGGTTTGCATATCAGCGAGATGCCTAGTTGATTCGCCCGGGTTATTCATTTTAAATTAACAGCTGTCAATCATCTGTCCCTTTCCTTTTTGGCGGACAAGAAAGTGACAGGTATAACTTAAAATAAAATTAGGTGTCTGCAGGAATCCGGGTCACTGTTAAAGTTGGTAAAGTTTATTATTTTTGGTTTAGGTGTTAAACTTTAAGGCTTATTTATATTGGGCGTTTTAGATGAATATTTATCCCACTGCTGGGCAAAAGAAACGTAAAGTCACGCCCGTAAGCCCTAATGGGGTGGGCAGATGTGAAATGAAAAGCAATCTGGGTTAAAAAGGCCACATCGCAGCAATTGCAAACAAATGTTAAATAGCAATATTGCTTTTTTAGATTTATCGCTTCGATGTGGAGTTTTTACCAGTACAGTCATGACCAATATAATGTACCCACTTTAGGACTCTGTCGCATTAACATATTTGACAATTATTGAGAGTTACAGTTCAATTTGTCAAAAAAGTTAATGTGACATGGTATCAAAGTGTATACATATTAATGCTCGTGACCGTACACCCCTCCCGCCTTTTTAAGTGCAGCCACACTAACGAAGTTCTAAGTGTCCCGGATGACAAGCACCACTTGGCTAGACAAATGTGTTCACTAATGTATATAAGCTAGTAGTCCTTTACCCGACTGCTATAAAGAAGGTATTGTATAGAGTAGCGGCCAAGTATCCAAAAAGTATGTTTTTTGTAGTCCCACAGTAGACATGAATTGAAATTCGTTGAATATTGGAATAGTTACAACCATTCAAAATCAAGAACTTAGAAAAAAAAAAGGAAATCGTGACGTCACATGTAAAATTAAGTGCGCAATGATGCTGATTCCTGTACGGTCACGAGCATTAATATGTATACACTTTGGTACCATGTCACATTAACTTTTTTGACAAATTGAACTGTAAGTCTCACTAAATGTCAAATATGTTAGTGCGACAGAGTCCTAAAGTGGGTACATTATATTGCTCATGATTGTACACACCATCTAATTTTAAGTTATACCTGTCTTTTTCTTATGCGCTGAAAAAGAAAAGGACGAGTAATCGACAGGCATAAAATTTATGGAACACATTTTTAGGCAGGACATTAAAAAGCCCTTCCCAAATTTTGTATTGGCCAATAACCCGACAAAATTAACTTGACAGCACACGTCAAACGGGTTGCATATGAGCGAGATGCCTGTTTTATTCGCCCGGGTTATTAATTTTAAAATTAACAGTTGTCAATCCGTACCTTTTCTTTTCGGCGGATAAGAAAATGACAGGTATAACTTAAAATAAAATTAGGATGTGTGCAGGAATCGGGGTCAATATCAACAAATTAAAAAAGAAACCAATTTCAAATAGCAATAAGGGACTTTCCAGACAAAATTCACATAAAAAGGGTCATCATTTATACCCAAAAAACAAAGATGAATGATGCATATGTCTGTTATCCTTGAAATTAGAAGGTTAAAGAGAAAAGCTGTACAGCGCCCTCTATGTTCTTCGTCTTATCGTGTGCGTTATGAGGTGGAATACCAGACTCACTCATCAACCCTGGTGTCAGGGTTATGATTGAGCCGCCAAATGCTCCTGACATGGCTCATGTAACGATTACTCACTTACACCAATAGTAACCGGGACCAACGGCTTAACGTGCCTTCCGAAGCACAGATCATCTATATTAATTTTGAGGAAGGCGCCCTGCAAAGTCCCGCATTGCTTCTAAGGGTGGTATTAATAAACTAATCTCAGCTTCGAGACTGCCCTCAAGATCATGTCAATGTGACAGTTCTCATATAAAAACAGAGACTCGAGCATGATCTTGAGGGCAGTCTCAGCTGAGATTCGTTTATAAATACCACCCTAAGTGGCCTTTCTGGCCGCCAGGTTAGATTGTGATCAAACGCCAACTTATTTATATTAAAAAAGTATCGATAGTCGATATTTTTACAACACTAGTGTTAAGCACTAATGAGTCTGTACATAAACTAGGGGGTTAAAATGGCCACATCGAAGCAATTCATCTAAGAAAGTAATATTGCTATTTAAAACACATAATAAAGGGTTCTTACCGCGTTTAAATGGGGATATGAGACTCCCGATATTTCGACACTGTTGCAAGTGCCATGATCACGGGATGACTGATGAGATTGGAGTGGAGTAGGTAGATCCATATTTTTTTACGGGCAGACATATCTGTCTACCCTCTTTCTTTGCCGCTTGTTTATGTATTTGATATCGGAATGTTCGGAACCATCTGAACTCGCACAAAACTCACTACGTCGAAATATCGCGAGTCTCATATCCCTATTTCAAACGCAGTAAGAACCCGTTATTATGTGTTTTAATTATGATAATAACCGCGTTAACTTAAAACAAAGTAAGTGCTATTTGACATTTGTTTGCATTGCGCACTTACTTTTATATGCGTAAATGTCAAATTGCAATATTGCTTTCTTAGATGAATTGCTTCTATGTGGCCATTTTAACCCCCCTGAACGTCTCTGGCACATTGTAATAACACATTTCGTATGTCGCGTTCATTATAATTAATTTATTTAGAATAATAATTGTAGATAAGATTCATTTATCAACCTCAAAAGCAAAATAAAAGTTATTGAAAATGTTTTTCGGGTGTTTTATTTATATATTTTTAAGTTATAAGGGTGGTCAGAACCACAAGTAAACAATCTCCATTATTTTAATTATTTATATAGAATTGGGTAGGTCTTAGATAAATTATAAAAATCTGATGACTAAATAAAGCCATATCTAAAGGTGACAAAAAAATTTTTTTCTTTCTATGTAACTTATTTATGAATTTTAATAATGAAAAATGTAACAAGTGCGAAATTTTATCTCGTT